>NC_079535.1:1135427-1435427 GCF_003711565.1 Takifugu flavidus | reverse complement strand
CAGCACTTTTTTTATGTGGTCTTTTACACACTGTATTTTCCTCTTGGGGTTAGGCTTCCTGTCAGAGTGCAACAATTTCACACCAGTTTTAGGCATTGTGTGTTGAAACTGTCCCCTTCTCTACAGGCTACTGCCTCCAACAGAGCCTGTTTTTTCTGGGTGCTGCGAGATGATTCCAGCTCATACATAGTGGTTAGGTTGAAGAGGACACTCTCGTGGAGATAGAGGGAAGGGTCCTGTTGGACCAGGCCTTCCAGCTGGCCCAGGGATTCCTTCAGATGGCCGAGATATAGCAGACACACGGCAGCGTTGTTGTTGGCCTAAGAACACACAGCAGGTATAAATACTGCAAGATGACTATACTCAGAATAGTGATAGTGGAAAACTATTAAAGAACTATAATTGTGACTAAAAACAGTCTAAATTTCCAAGTATGGAAGTGAGCTGCTATTGATAAGGGGAATGGATGCACCCATCATGCCATGTGACTCACAAGCTCAAATAGCAATGCTATAATCCAGGATAAGTCAGCTGACCACTTACCACAGGGTTTTTGGGGTCAATTTTTAGGACCTCAACGAAGGATGCGTGTGCTTCAACATAGTTGTTCTGACAGAGGTAGACAAAAGCCCTGAAAAAAAACCCCAAAAACATGTTAACAATACACTAGCCAATATAATATGTTGGTATTAAGTGTGTTAAAACCCTGTTGTACTTGTCTGGCCACAGATTAGTGCAATGTGGCAATTTGCGTAATAAAACAGCAAGATGGACATTTTAGCTATTTTATTCACTCTGAAGTATTTGTGGATGTACAGTTCAATCTCATTGTTGGGATCATCATAAACTGAAAATAGCATGCTCCACTCAACAATACAAATCAATATTTTATCCATCGGTTACCAATAAGTCATGGTCAACTGCAACAAGAAAAACAATCATTAAATCCTTCACATTATGTACGCAGAAACATGTATGTAATATACATTAGTTTCAAGCAATTGTTTGTATTTTGCCCAATTGATGTACTTTTTAACGGCAGGTCACATTTGTTTTATAGGATCCACATTAGTCCAGTTAAAAAAGAGGAAAAGAAAAGGAAACCAAATTAATCAGCTGTGACGGAAAAGTGACAATGAAAAACAGTGTAAACTGAAAACTGATCTGGAGGAGGAAGAAAAGACCCACCTGTTCATCAGCACACACATGTGGTCTGGGGGCTCATTCCCTTTCATCTGACACGCTTTCTCCACATCCTGGAAGTACCTCTCTGCTGTTTTAATATCCCCAATCTGACCAAGAAGAATGCAACAACAGATTACTCTAAGGAAACAAATTCATACCATCAGCAGATGAAAGAACAAAGCTCAGTCCACATATAGTGACTGGACAGTACAAATGCATGTAAAGTTTGCAAAGTATGTCCCCATTTGTCCCTGATCTTTGCCTTTATATTTAACAATGTCCTTTAAAAAAGAAAAATGCTAGAAGAAAATTATTTACATTACTACATGCATCAGTTCAGACAAATTCCGAAAATGTGGCATCAGGAGTGATGGCCACAGCATCTCGAAACCACTCGGCCAAAACTCCACTAAGATTGCATATTTTGTGGGGCTTTTCTGGCCTGCAGTCGCCTCACATCTCACAGATGTGATCCAAGAGAGAAATGGGTGAAGCGGCGAGAGGGTTGTGGCAGCCAAGGCTCGGTGATGAATGGGGAAGCCAAGGTTGGCCCAGGTGATCTGATCCAACCGATTGGGTAGTGTAGTGCTAATTGTTAAGGAAATGAATGCTGCTTGTGACTGAAAGGAGTCAGAATGCAGTACACAACTGTGTGTTGTGTTGGAATGCATGGCGGCAGACCAATTAGGGTGCAGCCCCATGAAGACGCGGCCTGGCAAATGACAGGACATAAAGAAACTGCTGCAAACATTTTGGTGCTAAATACCAGCTCAGGGCTGTTTTCACAGCAAAAGTGGGTCTAACTCAACACAATTATTTTTCGATGACGCAAGAAAGAGACCGAGATGCTTCTGGTAACCTTTTCTTGTCTTTTATCGGAACTATAAAATGGACAATAATAAACAAAAGTCCTTAGATGACCCTATTTCCTGCACAGCATGACAGCAAAACAGAAAAGATGGACAGGAAATAAACATCAACGTGCACTGATAAAAGGGTCCTGGAAACAAGACCAGAAAATGCACCATGTATATGAGAGGGATTACAATTTAATAGTTAAATGTCGGTATGTATGTGTTTTTCTAATTTCACTCAGTTTATGGGGCCAAAATTCTGTCCTCACAATCTTCATATTAAAAATTCTGGGTGAAGATCTGTATGCCTGTTGCACAGATAAATAAAACAGACCTGCAAGAAGATGCGCCCTATTCCACTCAGCACCTGTACCCTCTGCTGGGGCTCATACTGGATGATGGAGTGGTAGGTCTCCACAGCCAGGACATAGTCCTATAAACCAGAATCAAGGGGAAAAAGGTCAATACTACAAAACAAAGGGCAATGAACTGACTGCAACTGAAGGGAATGCAGAAGTCTGTAGAGTGCAGGGTAAGTGAGGTAAACACAAGGTGACGTTAAGTCATGGAAAAAGAGGCACCATTAATCAAACATATGGAGTATTACCAGGGTGATCTGACAGTTCTCCCACCTTCACTCGTTACTGCTGCCCTGCACACAGGGTGACTGGACAGCTGAGTGTAATGATGGAGGTTTGTGTGTGTGTGTGTTTACACAGAGTAAGTCTGGTCAAAGTACAGGAAGTGTACATAAACCATTTAATCGGAACAATGATCTTTTTTAAAAAGAGTGGAACAGTTATTGAAACACTTAACACACAATAGGACAATACAATACTTAACTACAGTAAACAACAAATAACTGCAGCTTGATTTGATTTCAAATTGGTGTGTCCAATATTCTATAGCACTGTATTGATATGGAAACAATAAATATGTAAATAAACCTATAGTGAAGGTCACTTCAAATGAACTAATTGAAATATAGGAGTAAAAAGACCTCAAAAACCATTTAGGAAGCAAAAGACTGCATATATAATTCATATGCTATTACTGAAAAAACAGGAAATCTTTTGAGTGAAAAATGTCTATCTTCATTTGATTATTTATATATAGTATCAATATCGCATTATGCAAAGAATTGGGTAATAGAGACAACATATATTAAAACTAAAACTAAGGTATAGGGTAATGTTACACACTTCATGTTGTATAAGTCAACCAAACCTAACAAAAGTACACATTATAAAAAACAATATAAAATTCAACCAACAATAGTGGCTCCATTGAAATTGAGTCCAAGCCTATACAATCGTGTAATGCCACTTCACACCGCTAGGTGGCACTGTGGGGCTCTCCAGATTTTATTTCCATCCCCCATTTGTGCACTTGCTCTCCTTCTCTTTCACCAACCACAAATGCAATTAGCGGTGATTCTAGAGGGATTTCACTGTGAATCCTCCACCAGCCTGGCATCAGGCATGAATCATACACGCACACAACACTGCAAAGGCGTCCAGACAGAACACAGAGGAACACATTCACTTCATCATACCTTCATAAGCAGGAGACAGTTGGCCATTGAGTACATGACCCGACTGAGACGAGACCTCCATAGATTTAGAGATGCTGAAGCAGACAGAGAGGAAGCCAGAGATGTTTATAGGGTTATTATTCTCTGTTCTAAGTCACACACTCGGATGTGGGTTGATTTTAAGGCAATATAGTACCAGGGAAGACACTGCAGCACACTCTGGTTTACAGATTTTCATTAGACATTTTGCTCTGCGGTAGCCTCTGAGCATGCCTAATAGCATTCAATGCTGTGCCCATGTTCCCGTTTGTTGGGTAGGAGAGCAAATCACTCAGTTGGGGTTTTATGTGTGAAGGCAAGGCCTTGTGTTATTGACTTGACTGACGACTGTCTGTGTGGGCAGATAGAGGAGAGACAGAGGGCAGAGCCACTGAAGTGCTTTCAGAAGGGAACATTTTAGCAGAGGAGATGTAAACTCCAACATAGATTCATTTTTATAATTGTAAATTACTGTCTAAGTGTGTTTATGCAATTTCACCATAAGACAGCTCTTCCTTTACCACCCTAGATTATCTGAATACATGGTTTGAATAAAAAATGATTGTCAAAGTGATAAGAAGTGAACATTTAGCATATAATTACAATTTATAGCAAGTAGCAGTTGTGTCCACTCGAATGAGTGAATTTTAATTGACAGTACCTGCCATACCTGTGCAGATGAGTAGATTGGGTGATTGATCTATATTGATTTGTTTTTCAACAGCTTTTATGTTAAAGATGAGCATTAATATAAAATTACATTAGCTAATATCTTCAATCATTGACATTGATAAAACAGAACGCTAGTAGTGCATCACATGTTTCTATTCTTAGGATCAGTAAGTATCACACCAATTTTCATTCAGCTAAGTGTCACTAGCGATCCCTTATACCACATAGAGTGAATATGATTGTTAGCTGCTAGCTAATTAGTAATGTCTGTCTCCTTGGTGATATATCTACTCAGTGATTGTGCTGATTGGTCATTGCCCATTGTATTATGACCTTAAACGTTGCAGTGTATTTCATCCAAAGACAGTGATGTTTGTCACAGCAAACGTGTGTTTACCAAGCTTATTCTCCTGCGTTAGTGTGATCATGCTGCCATCCTCAGCCATACCGTTGTCCAAGTTGTCAAGAATCTGTCAGGGTGGGGACATATTTCTTTATCAGCATTGACGACATTAGATTGTTATAAATTGCATATTAATTTCAAAATTGTTCTACACTTGGCTGTTTACACAGTTGCACTTAAGGATTTATGGCTAATGTGCTTTTCTGTGGGTGTGTAGCTTTATTGTGTGAGCTGTACAGAGTGTGCATATTTTAATGATTATCATGGGCGATGATGCTCGCGTGTACTAACAGCAAGGCAGACAGATCTGAGACTGTGCAGGCGGTCCAGAGCCTCTTGGGTCTTGGCCAGGTATTGGGGAAGCTCGGCATGCAGCAGCCGCATGGAGAATGGCACCATGGAGCCTGGACAGAAGGGAGGGATAGACGGGGAAATAAGAAACAGGGTGGGGTGAGGACAGGAGAGATGGGGAGGAAGAGCAGGGAGGCAGGGAGGCAGGGAGGCAGGGCGGCAGAGAGAGAGCACGAGATGAGAATATAAACCCATCTACCCACACAGACTGCACACAGCCCTGAAGGCAGGAACCTACAGATGGCATAGAGCTACATATGGCTGCTTATTAAAACCTCTTATCTTGCCTTCTCTCTGCACAGTTCCAGTCATTTGTCTGCGTCACTCCTCAGTCTGTGCATCATTCACCATACTGTCAGACAGAGGTAGGCGTGCACACATGCGCGCTTGCAATACACACACACACACACACACACACACACACACACACACACACACACACACGAATCCTCAAGCTTTAATCACACTCTCTCACTATTATCAGATCAGATCACCGGGCCATCTCTGCTGCTGTTTCTGCCATCTTGTATATCACCATTTGAAACTCAAACAGAACCAGGTGACAGCAAATATTGTGATTTACTGGAAATCAGTAAATTACCACAAAGTGTTTCACCTATATTACAGTATTCACCTCACACCTCTGGAAGGTGAACTCTTATCCCGGTTTGAAATCACTGGCAAACTCAAGAGTGTTCCTGTATTTAGCACGTCCATTTTCACTGAATTCAGAAGAATTTTTAGTCCTTGCTGCTGAAAAACATCCCCACAGCATGATGCCCCACCATCGTGCTTCACTGAGAGGATGATGCTCTCTGGAGTGATAAGATGCATTTGACTGCCAGACATTGTGTTTTCTTAAGCGGCCAAAAGGTTCAATTAATGATCCTTAATGGTGATGCCCAACTTGATGGTGATCTAGGGATCAAGAAAGATTCGCCAACAGGCGAATCAATGCTGATATTAGTTCTTTTCATTAAAAAAAATCAATGTAATGTGTATAATGGATATTACAGTATTGTTGGGTTAGGATTATTTGTTTAGCTTTAGGGACGGCCATATTATTCAATAAATAAATAAACTTTAGCCCGATTTTTCATGTTAATATTACGCCCATTCATATTTGGACAATGGCAAATTTTACCTTTTTGGTTTTACAAACACAGAAACCTTTACATAAGGTTAAAAAAGTATGAAATTACATTCATTATGAAGCAATCTATTCACTGTCAGGTGTGAGATGGGTTATGGAAAACAAACATAAATCAAAATATTGCTAATATTACTACCGGTACTTCAAATACTCTGATGAAATTCCTGCGTGACTATGAGAAATTCTTATGTGGAAGGCCAACTGAGCTGAGCTAGATGATAGGATTGGGGAGAATGGGCAGGCTGGTTCAAGATGATAGAAAGGCAACAGTAATTCAGGTAACATGCAACACGTCACACATTGAATAAGATGGGCGAAGACCACACCATGTGTCATGTGTTAGCTGTTCTGGGTGCTGTTGGCTCCCTCCAATAAATGTGTCTTTTTGTTTTGAAACATCTTGTGTGGTCTCCACAATATTTTGTTCCTCCTGGAATACACCTGGCTGTGACAAAATGGGGGACAATTTTATTGGAGGGAACCTACAGCACTCAGAAACTCAAAACCAGCCAGGTAACCATATCAGAGAGCTGATGGCTTCTTAAGCAGCCACATTTAAAGGGGAGCAGTCCCTCAGGTGTCAACCATCATGGCAAAGCTGAGAGGAAACAGGTCCTAGGACTTAGGAGCTGTCATGGTGCCAAGAACTGAAATGAGGACTTTACAAATAAAAAAACACTGTATTCTTCAAGCAATGATATACAAACTGTTCATTTGGCAGGACAATCCGCCACCTCTTTTAAATATTTAAAATGGTGAAACGGTAAAAGCACTCATTGAGATGTATCCCTAATGTCAACTCTTGTCTACCGGTCAATTTTGATGACAGGAAGAAAATAATATTCTAAGCATTGTAGAACTTATAGAATCACTTGTAGAATCATTTTCAATACTGGAACTTCCACCACCACCCAATTGTTTTAGCATACATTCCCTAAAATATGCATGTTTTGGTATTTATTCTGAAAAAATAAACGTATGACAAAGTGACATTCATAAAACCATTTTAAGCTTGGCAATAAGAAAACATGGAATTCTAGAAAAGATTTATTTTTCATAGACCATTCAACCATTTAAAAGACTCATAAAATAGATATGCGACTTGCGCTACAGCACTAAGAGCTAATGCCAAATTATCTCAGACCACCTAGCAGGGCAAAACGTTTAAACTGAGCAATAAAAAGCCAATCGGAGCTCTCCTTTAAAGGTTATGTGGTGTAGCTTCAAGTGTGTTTTTGTTTTGCTGCCATACGCGTGTAAGCTGTGTGCGATCAGCTATGGTGCTGCTGCCTTCAGTGCGGTTGCCTAAGGCATGTGGCAGATCCAAAGTAATGGGAATACATTAGAGAGCAGATTCATGCAGTCGAAAGAGGGGGGAACAAAAAAATACTGGAGACAAGTAGAGTTGTTGGAGCTTATTGAAGATGCAGCTAAAAAAATAAATGCAGCTCTTGGATGGAACTTTTCTTTGAATAATTAATAGGACTGTAGTGGTTTGCCTGCGTATCCTAAATAAAAATGTGTGGAGACCAGAAACTTGGAGTGTGGGGATTTTCAGCTTCATTCTGATGGTTGATCCATATTTATATGATGCTTTGCTAGTTATCACTCACTGCAGGTGAAATTTCATGTCTCCATTCACCCATTTACTCTCATACTCATATGCTGGTGGCAGACTAAGTCACCTGCTCAGCTGCTCATTGGGACTAACCAATCATGCACAGTCATACATCTAACACAACACAATTGTGGGTCAGTATCTTGCTCAGGATACACTGCATACACTGAGACATGTTACATAGGAATCTATAATAAGATTCTGATATTTATACTGGCTTTATACTGTACATTCTTTGTGTGTGTGAGTGTGAATATACATACCTCGTCTACCAGGGTAAACAGTAGGGAAGAACTCATAGTAGAGGTCTGGCTGATCTAGCTGGCCAAAAGGCTCAAACTCCAACTCAGCATTTTGGAAGAGATTCAGTTTGGTGAGGAGTGCCAGACGTACAAACCAGAGCTGGAATAAATACATGGACATACAAAGAACACATCAAAATATTTTGTTCCACTCCTTTTTCTATGTCTTGTAGTCAGTTTTCTTGGAGGTACATAAAACATCTGTAAATCCTTATATTGTATCAATTTTAAATCCTTTTATTTTCAGCAACGTTTATTTGAGTCTCATCTAAAAGTGTGTAGAAAAGTTGTTATGGAAAAACTAAACCGTCACTGTCAAATCACCGAGTCATTCAATTTAATTGTTCAATTGTTGCTACAAATACTACTCTTCATGAAATTAAAACAACAAAACAAAAACACAACCCATATTAGACACACCTGTAGTGATTCGGTGGTGTGGGATGTTGGTTGGCCAACCTTTCCATATCCCTGTCCGTGAGCGGTGAGCAGCCGTCCTGTCAGATCCACCGCGGCCCGCCAATTCTTGCTGCTCTGCATGTGAGAAAAGACACAGGCTTAAATTACTAGTACCTTAGGAAACACCTACTGTAGCCATGCTTCTGTTTTACTGGTCATTACTCAACTGCTTGACATGAGCAGAGTGCTCATCCCCCCCGCCCTCATATTGACCTTGTCCTGCTCACGGTTTCTTCCAAATAAAACAAAGTTTGTCCTTCCCAATGCTCCTCCCTCAGTAGTCAGATTTTGGGTTTATGTAAAGTGAGTGTGTTTATGTAAAGTGAGTGTAACAAACACAATAAATGCATTTGAACTGAATCCCTTCATTAAATATTGCTGCATTGCAAACCATACTGAAAACCAGCTCCATGACAACACATGATTATAATGAGGGTGTGGTAAAAACCCAATTCCAATACTTTAATTACACATAAAAAGTGACTATATACAAGGGTTTACTAATTCAGCTAATTATCCTGGGTGTAGCTCTTACTACACAATAAAGCAACATATAAATCAATCCAATAGCCAATCCCTATTGTCTTAAAAAGCAAGCACCATTTTTAACATATATTTAGTACTTTTGTGAAGCTGAAATTAATTTTCCCATGCATAAGGTTTCAAATTGCACAAATACATAATTCATGATTCAGACAGCATTTCTGAAATCATTTTTATTTTGATGGCAAATCTGAGCTTTCAAACATCCCTGCCCTAAGCCTAACTAAATATCTAACCCTGACACTTACCCTACCCTGATTCTGATCCCAACCTTAAAACCACGTCTTAACCCTCAAACAGTCTGAAGTTTTGAGGACCTGCCAAATGTCCTCACCTCCTAGTTGGTGCTCAGTATGCAAGTATAATAACACACAGACACACACACAGACAGAGACGCTAGATTGTACAACAGGTAGAAGGGAGGCAGATGTGGTTACGGCTGGACTGTCACCCTATCAACACACATGACTTGGCCAGCTCAGTGAAGACCAGTGCCATCTATCACAGCCAGGGAGGGTTTTTAATTAGTGGGGGGAAAAAAAGGGAGCAATGGTTTTTTCGAATCTTCACTCATCCCTTCTTTTTTATTTCCTTTTTTTTTAAACAGCGATTTCTCCTTACTTTACACCTCTTTTAGTATTCTCTGCCCATATGTAATGAAGCTGTATTCCTGCTGCACACAGTTTTAGTTATACCTGTACGAAATAATCAGCACATTCTACTGGTTCTAATATTTGGATAAGTGAAATCAAGGTGAAAATTATTATTGTATTTACCTCAGGTACTACCACTACTTGACCTACTTCCTTACTTTACTCACTAAATACATATAGAATACAATCATGACATGAATAAAACATTTGCAGCCTTTCACAATATGCTTAAAATATTGTTCAATCTAATTAAGTTGAATCTTTTCTCGAGTAATCAATCATAAGTGGCCTCCCTTGCACCAGTTTAGACTGAAGCGGAGAGATTCCACGGAACTTTACAGCTTTCAGATTTGAAATAATATCTCAGAGATGTGTCTGTAGATAGCATGGCGATATTTTAAAAACGTGACAGATGAGTGACCTAAAGAGGGAAAATGGCCTCTTGTACTTCTGAACTGACATGAACGTCACACAGCCGCCATTTTGTCTCCCACGGGCAACAGCTAGATCGTTCAAACCGAGTCACTCAGAGATTTTCAAACACACAATGGCATATCAAACTCTTAAAAGGCATCATTTTAGCTCAAGGCTTATATGGTAACTTTATACGACACTCCCTGAGATAGTTCCACTCCACATCTAACTTCTAAGTGATGTTCCTCTGGGTAACATCAACCACTGATTGACTTGTGGACTGCTGGATATCTTTTGATGGGATGGTTGTGAATAATAACAGCATAGCCCACTTCCTTTGTCCTCTGAGACATCACTGAAGATGGTGTTCAGGGGTTTCATCTTATTTCACTTTCCTTTGATAGGGGGTGTCCATAGCTATTCCTAGAGAGTGGGGATCCAGCTAGGTTTTCTGTCCTGAAGGTAGACAACACTTTTACCTGGGATATCATTTTCATTAGTGAAAGCACATTTGTACCTGGCAGGACCCAGTATCCCATTTTGACCTCTGCCAAGGGAGGAGGTTATGTGTGTGTGTGTGTGTGTGTGTGTGTGTGTGGTGTGTGTGTGTGTGTATATATATATATATATATATACACACACACACACACACACAATTACATTGTAATGTTGTTTTACACATTTATACATCATATGAACCATTAACTGGTAGCAAAGCCCAAGGAGGAAGAAAGTATTCATGAACATTCATCCAACAAAGATTTTGCTTCAAAAACTTCAAAAGCAATGAACTCAATGACCTTAGCGTCACTAAAGTCACCACAATACCACTTGAAATGGATGGCAACTATGTAAAAATGTTATGATAATGCAAGCTAAAGGTTGCAGCAATGACATTGTGTGATACAGTAGTTGGATCTTTGCAGGAATTATCAAGGTGTCTTGATTATTGTTATACCATTATTGCCATAAATAACTGTGCTCCCCACAGAGCCCCAAATCTTCAGCTGAATCTCTTCTCCACGGAAGCTGAGCAAGCTCATGGATCTTGTGATCTTGTCAATGCGCTGCCATGATTGATAAGACAGCTGTGACATATCTACTGAAGCTGTAGATATATAAATGATCCTTGGTTGTTGGGATTTCCTGAGCATGACGTACTTTTATGCTCTTCTATTTAATTTGTCTGACTGAAAAAAAACAAGGCTCAAATATCTGTCTGGTGGAGATCAGGCTCTGTTGATAGGATGTCCAGTGACAAAATCAGGACGTGTCCTTCAGGTACATCAATGTCATTGGGCAATATGAAAGTATGAAAGGCGACCCGGGCCGTCCCGCTAATTTCCCGGGTTAATGGAAGGGTCATTTTGGACGAAATGCCACAACACAGTGTCGAGAGAACACGCTATTTTCAGGCAGTGTGAAAGGGGCTTCACACACACGCACGCACGCACGCACGCACACACACACACACACACACACACACACACACCTTTTACATCCTCATAATAAGAAGCTTACAGTTACTTAATTTGTCTCATTACTGATGGGTACGCTCTGGCAACAAAGTAAAAACCTGAGTCAAAAAGGCAGAAATTTGTCAATTACAAGATGGGGCAGTATTCTTGTCTTGTATTAATCTTTTCACATTGCATTTGTGCCTAGGTTATGTGTGTATGAAGAAATGGCCTGTGTGCATTTAAAATCTGCTTCTGCAGTATGACTCATGCTGCGAGCTTATGGCACATGACAGATTAAACTGTCAGTGAGCTTTACCAAAGTCCAAAGAAAGATTTCAGGGGATCGCTGATTACAACGAACAGCAAAATATGGTTATGACATGAAAAAAATAACCCTAACCTGTAAATATACATATTTTTCATTGTGGATTGTGAACACACTATTTTAATTAAGGACAACACACATCTATTAACTGAACGTTAACACGATCATACAGACATCCCTACAAATATCATGTCACAACAAGCTACAGTTCAAATGCCCATGTCACCACATTTTGCAGATTCTTGGGTGTGTTTATGTTGCAAATTGCATATTATCCTTCTCTCTTATTCAACAATCTCACAATAGCTTTAATGGTTTTCTGTCATAGTGGATATATTGATAGAAGGATATCAAAGCTTGACGTCTGTCAGTGATATGCCACCAAGACAAGGATGTATGAGAAACACACACCTGAAACTTCTAGATAGCAAGCTTTCTTAAAAGAAAAGCTCACATCTGAATGGCATTTACGAAAACACAATGAAAGGACCAAGACACCTCTGGAGAACTTAAGAGAAGGTTTCCCTCCAAGACCATTTTCCTGGTGTTATTCACACCAACCATGGGAACAGTGATATCACTAATACATCATTACAGTATTGAATTTGATCCCCGATCCTCCTTTGAGGAAAGTTTTTTCCTGACAAGAATAAACAAAAGAGAACTTTGGTGAAGCACACTTGGGCCTCTGTCTCATTTGTGTAATTGCTTTGCGTTTCTCTCTCGCCCACCCTTCCTGTAGATCGGCATGTCCTCTCTGTCTGACTCTTCTTTTGCCTCTTGCACAAGGGAGCCAACCACCACATTTACCAGATGGTGTATGATCTTCACAGACATGCATGCTCACCTCAACCATAAAATACAGTCGACTGCTAGCTGAAAGCACCATCTTGTGTTTGTATATATAAATGTCCAGAAGGCCCTTGAAATATGCAGAGCAGTAGTATGCATAATACATGAGTACAGCAGGAGAAAAATATCTCTGCTCTGTCCCTCGTCTCCACCTTCCATCATGTTGTCTTCTGCTTTGCATATGCTATAGAACACAACTGTCTTTCAGAATCATATGTGGGGCAGAAAACTAAAGTGAATCATGAGTACTGAATGAATAGTCAAGATCACAGCCAAGGGGGAAGACTTGTAATGGTTCATATGCTAAAATAAATTAATTTCCATTGTTATTCACATTATTTAAAGCTCTTAATTAAATGAAATATACAGACTCCATCCATCATATCCTAGATAAATATAATTTTCCAGAAATGAAAATTGACAATCCAGTTAGTACAGACACACACACTAATAGAGGTTCGCAGTAAAGGGTTAATTTGTTTCTGTCTGTGCACAAATTACTCACAATGAGCTGTTTGAGGCCTGTGAAGGACTGTTCTACAGCATTGGCAGTGAGAACCTGACGCTTCATTGCCGTCTGTTCTCCGAGGAGTCGAAGCATTAGGTCTTTCACAGCATCCCCCTACACGGAAACATACATCAAGAGTAAAGCTTCATATTTTAATGAATGCAGATAATTGATTCCATTTTATAAAATTAATATTCATTTGGACCACCTTCTCTATTTCTCCTTTCTTGTAAAATTAATTACATTAGGATTTTAAACTAAATATACTTGTGTTTGTATCAATTTCCTTATTGATTTCCTTTTCAAATTATTTCTGCTTCCCAATAAATAAGAAATGAATTCACACCTTTATTCCTTTATAAATAAATTAAGGATTTAAATGTGGTGTTGCTATATCTGCTATATATTTGCTATAAGATTCCCTTGTAGACAAAAAGGAATAAAATTACTGTCAAACTGTGACAAGTAAAGAGGTACATGGAAAGTCTAAACAATAAAAATGGTAAATTTATTTACACAACATACTATTAAGAAAGTTATTCAGTTATTCACTGTCTTACCTGTAGGTTGTCAAACTTGAGTCCTGGCATGGTAAGCTTGCTGGTGTCCACAAATGCTGGATTGTACCGTTGGGTTGCCACCTCTATCAACACTTTTTTGGTTTCCTCAGAGGGTAGCCAGGCATCATGACGCCGATCCACTTCACTCAGGTTCAATGCCTTTGCAAACGGGTCATCACTGGCTAAAAATACAGCCTGAAGCTGGTTAAAAGGCTGTGGCTGAGGGGCTGTGGCAAAGGGTTCAGCTTGAGATTGGCATACAGGAGATAACATATGTGGTGGATTGGAGACGGAATTTGTGACAGTAGAACTGTACGTAATTCCTTCAGGAGTGCAGACCGAAGTAGGTGTGGAAGAGAGCTGGCACTCATTGGTGAAAACTATAGGTGTTGGGCTGGGTCCAGAAGGCAACTCAGCATTTGGGTTTGAAACTGAGATGAAAGAGGATGGTGCTGTAAAGGAATCAAAGAAGTCCGAACCTGGATTTGCCTGTTCATTATCTGTAAAAAATTTACTGAGACTGGGGCTCGGCTGGCAAACGAGAGGGGTTGTCATTTTGCCGAGAGACACTACCTCAGTGCTTCCCCCACCACTTCCCATGCTGAGACTAGGGGACTTTATGAGGGTAGGCTGGAATCCATCAGGCATCAGAGATTTTGGTTGTGCACCCTGGCTGAATATGGTGCATACAGGTACAGGCTCACCTTTTGGATTAGTGTTTTTTTCCTGTGGCTCACTAATAACATCCGAGGAGATCTGTCTTTCAACATCAGTAGGAGCACAAGCTGTGACTGGCATGGGGATATTAGTCTGCTGCAGGGGATCTTCTACTTTCACATCAAGACCAACATTCCCATGTTCCTCGGCTGGTACTTGAAAATCATTTGTGTTCTGCCTCACACACTGTTCCTCTCCTTCACCTGTACGGTCAGTTGAATTTTCCTCTTCCCCTGCATCAAAGAAATTGTCAATAGGAGCTACATCATCCTCTTCACTGTTATTTGGCGAGTCAGAAATGATGACGCTCTCCATCATGTTGTCGTTGAGCTTGTCTATCAGGCTCTCTGAAGGAGTGGCGCTGCTGTCCTGTGGAGTGGTGTATTCACCACCAACATCGATGCTCTCTTCTTGAACAACATCCGAGGATAGAGTTTGAGTGGCAATGGGCTCAGGCTCCCTTTGGTTTACTTTTTCCACCGATATATCCAAGCTGACTGGCCGCTGAGCAGAAGTCTCCTCACTCTCCATCCTCTTGAAATCTAAACATGGCAAAAGGAAATTTAACATTAAAGTATATTTTGACCGAAAGCCACAGAGATTTGCTTAAGCTACGTTGCCGGGTAGTCTAGATCATGATACCTAAGCATACAGTCCGTTTTGTTACTGTGATGTCAAGTGGTAAAGCACATCAACACGTACATAGTGAAAAAGGATTGGTGCTTTTATTCATAAAATAATCAAAAAGAAAAATCCACGATATATCATACATTACAGGGTATCTAGCTAATGCTACATTAGCTACCGTATTATGATTTACCAGAACAAATACGAGAGCAAATTTCAATAACAACAGTTTACTGCAAGGCTCGTTCTGCACCTAGCCAAGAATTTATTCTAGCTGTAATATCTATATTGCAGCAACATACATGAAACAGAAGCTAAAATACAATGTATTGAGTTTTTAACCTTTGCAGGAGCTAACAGATACAACGGAAGTGGGCGCGCTCAGCTGTAGATGTACGGTGTTCGAAAGTGGACAAACCTCATATTCTAGGGCTCTTTTAGTATTCTTGAATAGTCTACGCACTAAATAGATACGCACCAACACTGAATTGCTACCTTTGCGTACTGTAGTCGCAAACTTCGCGTTTGCCAATTCTCCAAACGCGGAAGCGAAGCTTCTGGTCTCATCAGACAGTTTTATTTTTGTGAAGAATAGAAAACGCAGAACGAATCTGGGAAATGGAGGATGACGCTCCTGTTATATATGGTCTTGAATTCCAGGTACGGCTCCGGTAACATTCCAGTTGCACTGCAGTTTAACTGTAAATCTAAAGTTAAAAGCTACATTGGCTCTGGAAAATGACCAGTTTACATCTGCTATAATTGTAACATTTGCAGTTTGAATGATTCTACTTTGTGACTTATCGTGTCTGCACAGCACTGTGTTTGGTAGTGCTATTGTCTATTCAAAATGTTCATGTTATCGCAAACCTGCGTTTTGTGTTTTTTTTAGGCGAGAGCACTCACTTCTCAGACAGGTGAAACGGATGCTATTCGTTTCCTTGTGGGCACACAGTCGCTGAAATTTGACAACCAGGTATGAACAAATGGATATCAAAAGAATGTACAGGAGCATGCAACAGGCACGCTTTTACTGGCAATTCCAAGTTTTTGCCTGTATTTTTAAATGCAATCTTGTGCATTTAAATGCCAAAATGCCTTTTGTGCAAGTCTTGTCTGAAATGTTGCTGTCAGATAAAGAGCTACAAGGGAATAGTGATGTGTTGTGTGAAACTGATGCTAAATTTAAGTTTGCACAGTCAAAGCTTGAAATGTGTAAGATTCAAAGTCCAAAACAAAATGCAAGTAAGATGCCAAGTATATGATATTGTAGAACTTTCTCAGAAAATAGTCATGAATCTTATTGTTAATTTATTAGTTAATTAGGCTAGGTTGTATATAAAGACATAGATTTAGGCTGTGTTGCAGAAAAAAGTGTAGAAATACCAAATAGCAAGTTGGGAGTTAGCTTCAAAGATTACATCTACTTTTTTAAAAATATGTCCGTTACTCTGAATATGAAATGGTGACAATGGTAACCACTGCACGGGGGTAGAGTATGAAGGTTCTAGGTCCATACAACTGGGGGTAATACCTTTTCTGTGCCTGTCTGCACCTTCTCCTTGTTTTTGTTCGGGTTCGAACCAGGTACTCTGGCTTTCTCCCAATATCTAAAGACATGCTTCTGGTGGCTACTCTAATCGTGCTTTTCCTCTAGCACCTGCTCAGTGCGACTCGACTGGACACAGTACAGTTTAAACTGACCAAAGGTGTGAATGACAGTGTGAATGCTTGTCTGCGATGAGATGGTGACTTGTTCCAGTTTATCTGAAGGGAGCTGGGATAAGCTTCTTTTATTGGACTGTTCATTTAATTGTAAAATAATTGTGAGTAAGCTGTTTCTGAAACCTTAAGCAGTTGAGTTACATTGACAACACCTGAATAATTATGAGAATAGTCACACAAATTGGGCGCACTTCTTTAAAAGTAAAATTTTAAGAGGGTCAATTGTCATGCATTTTGACATTAGTCTGGAAAAATCTTTATTCACTTTGACTTTTAAGACTTAATTATAACTTGATATTTAAATGCATGTAATGTACATGGCTGAATGACCTTTATTGTTACATTAATTCATTATGTGCGTCACCTAAATAAATTCTTTGTGGCAATATACCAGGATAATCTGCATGTCCATGACTAACCAGACCACAGTGATTTTTTTAAATGTATATTTACCACTGTTAGGAAGAAAAAAACATGATATTTTAATTTTTGATATTTTATTTTAATTGATAAATCTAATGATTTATGATAGTGTTGTTATACTATTAAACTCAAAATTCTACATGATCAGAAATCATGATTAGTTTTTTTCCCAGGAAGATACATAAATGTTAAATTCTGTTTAATTCTGTAAAAATCTATTGTCCAACTCCCTTAAATGTTTTAATCAGGATGGATATAGATTTGGACCATTGTCACAGGTAGAAGAGATGGTCTTCAGTCCTCAATCCTCTCTTCAAATCCAACAATACAGATGTGTGCCGCCAGTCATGCTAATAAGATCTTGCATAGGTCATTACAGAGACACATCACAGAAACAGTTGGTTGGAAACAGGAGGAAGAGAAATAATTAGGTCTCAGAGAGAGACAGAGGGAAGGGCGAGTGGATTTTCTGCCAGCCTAGGAAAATTATTTGAAGTTCAAGCCAGGGGTTGTTGCTTGCTGAGAGTTGCTTGTTGAGAGTTGTGACAGTACATCATAATCTGTGGATTTTTGGTTCATTTATTTACTTTCCTTTGCAGGGAGGGTACCGGATTTAATCCAAATACTATAACTGAAGAATAGTTCAGAAAAAAAACACGTTCTCAAAATGTTCCACTAAGAAAGCAGTGACTTAGTTATTAGTAGTGGAAGACATTTTTTATTTGAGAGCAGGTGGCAGCTTTGTCCTAACAACAGCAAAAATATCTCCTTTAGATTCTCCTTATCCACCCACTAAGATTACTACGACTACTAGAGCTAGATTGCTAGATCATGTCTATCATATTTTGTGCAAAAGTCCAACAAAAATACTCACTGTTACATATACAGTATAGGCTTTTGTTTTAATTTAAATGTATTAGATATGTGACATATGTTTTTCTAACAAATACTACCTGCAATTCAATAATAAAAACCCTGATGGAGAGTATTATACATCTCTATTCAACATTCTCTATTATTAACCTGATTTGAATGTCAGTGAAGATTCTCTTGGTTATTCCATATAATAAGAGTGACAATTGAATTTGCTTGACATTCACTTCTAAACCAAGAAGCATCTTCGCTCTATTGCACTTTTTGACAGTGATCAAAAAAGGTGTCCCACCATTTTTTTTTTCCCATTAGCATTGCAATTTCTCAATTGTGGACATTGATTTGAAATGTTCCCAGCATTGTTTAGCTGACTTTGCCTAAGTTTGCAAGGAGAAAAATGCTTTTTTGCCTTCTTTTTAAAAAAGAAAAATTGGCATTTCAGCTCTGATAGCCTGTACTGTACCTGTAAACCCACTGGCCTCTCCACCTCCCATTAAGCATAATGCTGGGTAGAAATGTCCCTTTTAACTTGCAAAGCACCTCTCTAATCCCTTAGAGACCAATACCTGGAATGACAAATCGGAGGGCTTGATGGTATGGCATTTAAAGCTGCTAACGAGCTAAAGCTGTTGAGCTTGGCACCTCTCACCCCCTCGCTGTACTCCTCCACTCTGCTTACTGTCATCTTTGCTGCTAAAGAGCTTTAGCAGAGAGGCCCCTAAAGTGGGGACCATGAGCCAGCTTGGCTTTATTCCTCTCTCACCCCCCTTTACCAGTCCCCTTTTCTCTTTCACAATGCTTCACTTCCTCTTACCATCACACATAATTAAAAGTGCCGGGCAGGTTGCCCAAGTGGCTGAAGGCTATGAGTCACTCTCTGGGACTAAGAAAAAGGAATAAATCACCTGGGGGAGAAGGGCTAGGACTTATCCTACACCTTACTTAATTCAGTGGGACCCTATTACTGAGCCCTCCAATTACCCTGTCCTACTGCCCTGAATTTATTTGGAAGCACCGCTTCCACCACCATAAAACTCTACCTTTGCATAATACATTTTGGTCTAATGCAGGCCTACCCAAGGTCATTAGATGCTTAGGTTTTCCTTTCTCTTCACACCTCCTCCTTTCATCCCCTTGCTTAACCTGTAAAAGTCATATTTCGAAAGGAGCGGATGTGCATAGTTATTGACACGGTGACACCATTAATTGTTCCCCAAGGTGCTGTAAATGTCTCCCTTATGGAAGAAACCACCATTACTTTTCTGAGCAAACCTTGAGACCCACAGTATTTTGCTGCATTGTAAGTGATGAACCACTTTCAGTCAAGGATCCTCAGAATAATTTTCCATGTTGTGAAAAGAGTCCGCTCTCTTTACTGAGCTGTTGAATGTGCTATTATGTACAACTTAACCCTGACACCACATCTGACCGATGTCATAAAGAAGCATAGGTGTTTGAAAAGTATGTGTGCAGTATTTTAAATGTGCTCTGTATGTGCAATAACATCATGCTTTAGACTAACTGTGGTGGCAAAACTATTACACTCTTCCCAGTATTTCTCTAATTTTCAATTAACAGCTAGGAAAGAACAGATTTTCTATGTTGATATTACAGTGTTTACAAAAATGAATGGATCTGTGGTCATTTTAATAAGACTGTAGAGTTGAATTTAAAGTTGCCACTCAAACGGAATTTGAAAAAGTGTAAAACTAAAGCATTCTTAATAGATTGCAGCCTTGTTGTTTCTAATAATAATTTTAGGAATGAGTTAAAACAATTTTGGATAGTTTTAACATATTGAAATTTAATTTATACCTACAAGAGATGTAATACATTTGATTTCAAATATGGGCAAGACATTTAATACTTAATTCTAGCTACAAATCATTATGATCTGTCTGACTCTGTATCAGCTGACCTTTACTATCAGTTCACTGCTTCGGCATAAAAATAAAATGCACAGTTGGGGTGGCACCACATTGTTTCAGTGAAGTTCAGGTTTACACGTTATTATCATCACTTTAGAGTGGATTTTGGTTCCATGCAGCTTGAGCTTGCCTCTGTGCACAGTGGTGAGGGAAGAACAGAATTAAGACAAAAGCAAAGTAGCATAAGTCATATTTCTATATACATCCCAGTGGCAGAACATGGGGCCACTGGGTCACCGACCTCCCTCATAACAAGGGGAAAAATATTTATATTTTTACAAATTCAGTTATAAATATCATTTTAATGTGTGCGTACATGAAATATGAATTATATAAACTACCCCCAACTAAAATTCCTTCACATCAATAAATACACATCAGCCTCATCAAAAATGTTTTTCACCAGCTGCCACTGATGCAGACACACATCTTCCAGTATATACAGTAGAGACTATATATCGATATGTACTGTTGTTTTAAGTTAAGCTTTATCCTAATGCATCTCTCCTTGTCTCTGCTTTTTCTTTTCCTTCAGATTCACATCATAGAGTTCGATGATGAGAATAACATCATAAATAAGAATGTCCTTCTACACCAGTCTGGGGAGATATGGCACATTGCAGCCTGTCCTGCAGATAAAAGTGTCCTGACCACCTGCTATAACAAAAGTGAGTCCTACAATTCTGTCTATTTAAAATGCCAATCTCTGCCTTTGCCATCTAAAGCCCCGAGGCAGTAAATTAAAAAAAAAAGCATATTTAATATCAGCTCCCACTGCTGAGGTAATCAATAATAATGTGTTGACATGAGGTGTCAGGGGAAAGAGTGGTGCTGTAGCTTTTATGGTTATGTGCAACTTACCTGTTCTATTTCTTTGGAACAGGTTAGCTGTACTAGATAGTGCTGCCAAATTGTAGAAATCTAAGTAAGATTTTACACAATTCCTCATGTTTAGAACATGAAGAACAAAATCTTTCTTTTATTAGAGGCTAGGCCAATGACTAGATTTACGTTTATGGTGTTCTGCCATGACTGTTTAATTAGTAAGAGTGTGATTAGCTTCCTTATGCCAAATGCTGTATATGAAATTTATCTGAACCTCCCTGACACAAGTGGAATTTTTAATCTTTGATTTATGTATAAATGAGAAGTAGGAAATGTATGTACAGTAGATACTCCATTCAAAACATCGTGATCAAAAATATTTGATGATAAATATTTTCTTCTATATAAAAATACAAATCACCGTAACCCTAAATCAATGGTCCCATCTAGGGGTAATGGGAGACAAGCAAGTGCATTGCTTATGTCCAGTCGACTCCGTAATTTTATTTGAATGGGCCGAGTGATGGTGCTAGCCAACAGAGGCACCTGTGCTATTTTTTAACTGCAGTCTCCAAAATGTTCACATCAAATGTCTGCAGTTGCAGGAAGGATCGATTCTTCACCAATAGTGAATGGCTTCATAGCCTTCGCAACACGTTTAGCCACCAAGTAGGACGCTCTTAGTGCACTTTGATTTGTTGATGTGGAGGCCCTGAGTAATTGGCTCTGTTCTTCATGTTCCCACTTTTTTTCTTTCAAAAGGCTTCCTTTGTAATGCAGGGTGCTTGGTCTCCAAGTGGAGAGGCAATTTTGAAGGCTTCAAAGACCCTGTCGCCACATATTGAAAAGTGCAGGCTTGGTGCGTGGGAATCACCTGCCATGATAAATCCACATTTTAAGTAAATGCAGCTCTCTTTTTGTTAGTGGTCATAGGCTCTTCTTCTGCCTCCTCACCGGGCCTTTCCAAATACATCTGTTTTTGGCTCATTTTGCTAGGTTGTGAGTTGAATATTATTGTAAATGTGCCACATGACCGAGACAAACATCAGTCATGTGTTACATGTGTCATATGAGACAAGCATCTTGACATGCTTCAAAAGTAAGTTATATATGGATGTAATGGAGATAATTTGGTCATTTTTCAAAATAAAATATTGTTCTGACTCAGACTCGGTGTGGCCCGGTACCAAATAATTAATTTCTGTAAGCATCGGGCCTTAATTTCTCAAGTTATTTGCAGTGTCAATTCCTATTTTCTTTTTCACTAAAGCTGATGCAGGTATCTGTCCTTCACAACCTACAATGAAAATAAGCGGATTAAAGCCTACTGTAAAGCTCCGTAGTGAACATACATGGCTGTGTAAAAACACAACTATAAACACAAAGACAATACACACATAAAGTGGCTCATCAATCTACACGCAGTACCTCACAAGGACAGCTCAAGTCCAGAATTTTAGAAAATTTTAGAAAATGTTTTTTTTTTTTAAAAAAAAGGAAGGAATGAGGTAAAAAAAAAAAAAGAACCTATTTGGCAATTGACATAATTTCTACTGTACAGCTTGCTAAACCAAAGGTATATACATGTACAATACACAGGTTTCATATAGTGTTGTCTACTGCTTGCATAATGGTATGCAAGTAAAAAAGGCTTTGGTTCAAGATGACTGATCGCCCACTTACTCCAAGTGCACAGTTGTCTAAAAATACTCAAAAGACTGTGCTCTCGCACCATGGTGCTTTTCAGTTTGACAAATGAGCTTAGCCAGTGTTTCCTTGCCTGGTGTCTGCTCACAAATTCTCAATACTTCCGAAAATATAGTTATTAGTCTCTCTGTCTCTCCCGTACACTGTTCCCATTTACTGTTGTGGCTGTATGGTTAACATACCAAAACGACTCATTTGTGATCTTGATTTTGAGAAAAGTCCTTCCATCTTACCACATTAATAGCAGAAATATACATGCAACCCCACAGAGTGACTGTTTCTGATGTGAGTCCTTTTACAGCCAGTGACAGCAGGGTTGTATCCTGCGCATCTGTATGGCGAATGCCCTGTGATTGGGAAACAGGAAACAATGAATCACCTGAAGACTCTGTTCACAACCCCCAAACACTGGAGCTGCTTTGCCACCTAGAGAATAGCAGCCACAGCAATATTGCCTGGTAAGTGATGCTGGGGGAACAGAAGCAGTCTGTGATTCAAAGGGAAATAATTTCTTGATTAATTTATTATTTTTTCAGAAGTCTACAGTATGATGATTGTGTTTCTGTCCTACTGTGTGTGTCTGTGTGTGTGTGTGTTTGCATGTACGCGTGTGTGGTTAGAGCAGGGCTCTACCCTCTTTAAATCCATGGTGTTTCTTTCACAAGGGCACCAAATTCCATTCTTTCTCTCTCTCTCTCTCTCTCTCTCCTCTCTCTCTCTCTCTCTCCTCTCTCTCTCTCTCTCTCTCTCTCTCTCTCTCTCTCTCTCTCTCTCTCTGTTGCCCTCTCTCTTTGTCGCTCCCTTTTTCTTCGTCTGGCATTCTCTCTCTGTCGCTCTCGCTCTCTCTCCCTCTCTCTGTTTCTCTTTCTGTGTGTGTGTCTGCTTGTGTGCTATTCGTGCACAAAGCCCGAAGCCTTTATTGTGCACTATCGATTTCCCTGGATGGATGGCTTTGGTTTGCTGCAGCTCACCTTCATCTCCATCATCCGCACACAGCATCACCATCACCTTACGTATCAGATTTTGGTGTGAATTTTTGTGGCGTAAAATTGAAATTTGCATTCTTAAGGCATTTGTATATGTTCACCCACCTGTATGTGTAGTTTTTTGGATAATATATAGTCTTTATATGTACGATATCTATCATCCAGGTGATATATGACAACAAAACAATTGTACAGCTCATGGAATCAGGCAACTCACTTTACAACTGTCATAGGTCCAGTTCTAGTATCTAGTATCTAGTATCTAATCAAACAATTTGTATTTTCAGTTAAATATTTTATTGAAAAAATACAGCTACAGTATAAGATACTGTAAAACAGTGTTTAAATCACCATATTTTATTACCTCCAGTATGAACCAGTTAGTGCATTTGTTTGAAAAGCTTGAATAACAGCTTGAATAGCATCTCCAGAATGCACACAATGCAGTGGATGAGCATTTGTTTTTGACCACCTAATTACAATTAAGGTGAGGGATCAGACAAAGCATAGCCCATGACCCCCTAATGATGATAAACAACATTGGTGCCAAGTTTCCTTTGCCCGGATGCGGGTCACCGGGGCCCCCTCCTGGAGCCAGGCCTGGGGGTGGGGCACGTTGGCGAGCGCCTGGTGCCCAGACCTCTGGCCATGGAGTCCGGCCAGGCACAGCCCGAAGAGGCAACATGGGACCCTCTTCCCGTGGGCTCACCACCTGCAGGTGGTGCCAAGGGGGTCGGGTGCATTGTGTGTTGGGTAGCGGCCGAAGGCAGGGACCTTGGTGGTCTGATCCACGGCTGCATAAACTGGCTCAAGGGACATGGAATGTCACCTCTCTGATGGGAAAGGAGCCTGAGCTGGTGCGTGAGGTTGAGAAGTTCCGACTAGATATTGTTGGCCTCACCTCGACGCACAGCAAGGGCTCTGGAACCAGTCTTCTCGAGGGGGGTTGGACTCTCTACCACTCTGGAGTTGCCGATGGTGAGAGGCGACAGGCAGGAGTGGCAATTCTCGTTGCTCCCCAGCTTAGTGCCTGTATATTGGAGTTTATCCCGGTGGATGAGAGGGTAGCCTCCCTTCGCCTTCGGGTGGGGGGCCGGATCCTGACTGTTGTTTGTGCCTATGGTCCAAACAGCAGTTCAGCGTATCCACCCTTTTTGGAGTCCTTAGAGGGAGTGCTGAAGAGTGCTCCTTCTGGGGGCTCCCTCATCCTCCTGGGTGACTTCAATGCTGACAGTGTGACCTGGAGAGATCTGATTGGGAAGAACGGCCCCCCTGATGTGAACCCGAGTGGTGTTTTGTTATTGGACTTCTGTGCTCGTCTTAGAATGTCCATAACAAACACCTTGTTCAGGCATAAAGGCGTCCACATGTGCACTTGGCACCAGGACGCTTTAGGCCGCAGATCGATGATTGACTTTGTGGTTGTGTCATCGGATTTGCGGCCGTATGTTCTGGACACTCGGGTGAAGAGAGGGGCGGAGCTATCAACTGATCACCACCTGGTGGTGAGTTGGCTCCGATGGTGGGGGGGATGCCGGACAGACCCGGCAGACCCAAACGTATTGTGAGGGTCTGCTGGGAACGCCTGGCAGAGTCTCCCGTCAGAAGGAGCTTCAACTCACATCTCCCGTCAGAAGGAGCTTTAACTCACATCTCCGGGAGAGCATTGACCATGTCCCGGGGGAGGCGGGGGACATTGAGTCTGAGTGGACCATGTTCCGTGCCTCCATTGTTGAGGCGGCTGACCGGTGCTGTGGCCGCAAGGTGGTTGGTGCCTGTCATGGCGGCAATGCCCGAACCCGCTAGTGGACACCAGCGGTGAGGGATGCCGTCAGGCTGAAGAAGGAGTCCTATCGGGCCTTACTGGCCTGTGGGACTCCTGAGGCAGCAGATAGGTACCGGCAGGCCAAGCAGAGTGCAGCTACGGCTGTTGCCGAGGCAAAGACCCGGGCATGGGAAGAGTTTGGTGAGGCCATGGAGAGCGACTTTCGGACGGCCTCGAAAAGGTTCTGGACCACCATCCGGCATCTGAGGAGGGGGAAGCAGTGCACTATCAACGCTGTGTATAGTGGTGATGGTGTGCTGCTGACCTCAACTCGGGATGTTGTGGATCGGTGGAAGGAATACTTCGAGGACCTCCTCAATCCCACCAGCGCGCCTTCCAATGAGGAAGCAGGGCCTGGGGACCTGGGGATAGGCTCTCATATCTCCGGGGCTGAAGTTGCCGAGGTAGTCAAAAAACTCCTCAGTGACAAGGCCCCGGGGGTGGATGAGATCCACCCGGAGTTCCTTAATGTTCTGGATGTTGTAGGGCTGTCGTGGTTGACTCGACTCTGCAACATCGCGTGGTCATCGGGGGCAGTGCCGCTGGATTGGCAGACTGTGGTGGTAGTCCCTTTTTTTAAGAAGGGGGACCGGAGGGTGTGTTCCAACGATAGGGGATCACACTCCTCAGCCTCCCTGTTAAGGTCTATTCAGGGGTACTGGAGAGGAGGGTCCGCCGGATAGTCGAACCTCGGATTCAGGAGGAGCAATGTGGTTTCCGTCCTGGGCGTGGAACAGTGGACCAGCTCTACACCCTCAGCAGGATCTTCGAGGTGTGCATGGGAGTTTGCCCAACCAGTCCACATGTGTTTTGTGGACTTGGAGAAGGCATTCAACCGTGTCCATTGGGGGGTCCTGTGGGGGGTTCTCCGGGAGTATGGGATGCCGGGCCCCCTGATATGGGCCGTTCGCTCCCTGTACAATCGGTGTCAGAGTTTGGTCCGCATTGCTGGCAGTAAGTCGAACTTGTTTCCGGTGAGGGTTGGTCTCCGCCAGGGCTGCCCTTTGTCACCAATTCTGTTCACGACTTTTATGGACAGAACTTCTAGGTGCAGTCATGGTGTTGAGGGGGTCCGGTTTGGTGACCTCAGGATCGGGTCTCTGCTTTTGCAGATGATGTGGTCCTGTTGGCGTCATCAGCCCGTGACCTCCAACTATCACTGGATCGGTTCGCCGCCGCATGTGAAGCGGCTGGGATGAAAATCAGCACCTCCAAATCCAAGGCCATGGTTCTCAACCGGAAAAGGTGGAGTGCCTTCTCCGGGTCAAGGAGGAGATCCTGCCCCAAGTGGAGGAGTTCAAGTACCTCGGGGTCTTGTTCACGAGTGAAGGAAGAATGGAGCAGAAGATCGACAGGCGTCCGCAGCAATGCAGACTCTGCACCAGTCCGTTGTGGTGAGAGAGAGAGCTTCGCCTTTTGGCTCAGCTCTCGATTTACCGGTCGATCTTCGTTCCTACCCTCACCTATGGTCATGAGCTTTGGGTCATGACCGAAAGAACAAGATCACGGGTACAAGCGGCTGAAATGAGCTTCCTCCGTAGGGTGGCTGGGCTCTCCCTTAGAGATAGGGTGAGAAGCTCTGCCATCCGGGAGGAGCTCGGAGTCGAGCCTCTACTCCTCCGCGTTGAGAGGAGCCAGATGAGGTGGCTTGGGCACCTAGTCAGGATGCCCCCTGGGCGCCTCCCTGGTGTGTGTTCAGGGCATGTCCATCCGGGGCATGTCCATCCAGTAGGAGACCCCCGGGAAAACCCAGGACACGTTGGAGATACTATGTCTCTCGACTGGCCTGGGAATGCCTGGGGATCCCCCCGGATGAGCTGCAAGAAGTAGCTGGGGAGAGGGAAGTCTGGGCTTCTTTTCTTAGGCTGCTGCCCCCGCGACCCGACCTGGATAAGCGGTAGAGGATGGATGGATGGATGGATGGATGGATGGATGGATGGATGATTACAATTAACTTTTTTTTGTGGGATTTACAGTGTGCTGTGGGAGCCCATGGGCGATGGCAAACGTTTGATCTCTTTGGCTGATAACCACGCCTTACTCTGGGATCTGCAGGAGAGTTCCACACAAGCTATTGTACGAGACACACACACACACACACACACAACAAATCATGCATCTTTCATAACTCATTTTTTGATAACAACAATGTGGTTTCAGTGTTTAAATGCACATATCCTTTCTCTGCAACAGCAGTAGCTTCAACTGTTCACGCTGTCTTTGCATCATATAAAATACAAATGTGCATATTTAAATGGTTTTTCCCCTCAACACCATATCGCCTTCCGTTGTTTCTTTGTGTACAACTTGGGTTGTACCAAGTAAGCTATATTCAATGGACAGTACTCATGACTGAGTCACACGTTTACTGATGCTTGAACTTGTCCATCATTCCTGTTGATTTAGCTGTGGCTGCTACATTGTCTGCTAACTTCTTTAGGAATTGTTGTGGTGTAAAAAGCCAAGAGGTGTGGCCAAAGAAAAACAAAGTAAAACAATGTAAAGTGCCACCTAGTGGGGGAAGATGGCTTGTCTCCATCCATAATCTGGCTACTGTAAAATGGCTTTTACAATTTCTGAGTCAAAACCTGAATTCTAGGCTTCCCAACTCCGAGCTGTCAAATTCAGTTTTTGGCTTCAGGACAGGTGTTAAGCGTTCAATAAACACTGAATCAAAGAGTTGAGCTTGTGCATGAGGATAAAAAAGGCCTTATCAATGGATTCACCACCACCACCAAGCCTCAATCCTACTTCTCACCAGTAGGGATGAAAAAATGAATGAAGAATACTTTAAAAAATATACTGCATTAGCAACAAGGGAACAAGAGCTTTTGTGGCAGGAAATCGCTGACTGAGTCGATGTGTATTAAAATATTAATCAGAGAGAAACAAAATTGTTCTGTATTTGGACATGAACATGTCCTTTTTGAACTGATAACTGATATTTTTGAAAAATATATGATGGGCAATTTTTATTACAGTCAGGTTCTAATTAATCAATGAAACACTGTTAAGTTGCTGTTTCACTGTTGCCATGGGAATGCGGATGTTGTGGCCAATTAAAAGCCCTGTCACTGTTCCTAAGATCTGTTCCTAAGACAAATGCTGTGGCAAAAAAAAGCGATGGAACAAGTGTAGAAAAGGAGGAGGCAGGGATTGTAGGAAAATGTGAGCGATAATTCATACAAAAGCCAACTGCACATCTGCCAATGAAATGGCTCCATTAGTCAGGAGGAACCACTGAGGTTAAACCGCCCGGGTCAGGAGACAACCACGGAGGAAAGAGCAGCTTCAGAGGAGTCAGGGAGGTCATTTACAGTTTGTTGTCTACCGGGTATCTCCAGAGGCTGATGTAGTATATATTAATAATCATATTCATTTAGTTAAACTCAAGTCTGTTTGCTAGATAAGCTAGGAGTGACAGGAAAGTAACCTGACTCAGCATAGTTATTTTAAACCACAATCTTCTCACTCATAAACTGAGATTTAAGGTTAACTCTGACATTAGTTATTAAAAAAAACACTTTAACCATTCTATTTAGAACTATAATAGATTAATAATTAATATAATAATACATTTTTTAAACAATGTTATTAAATACATTACGTCACTGGTGCCCCCTGTCTCTTATTTTCAGTTCAGAAAGTTGGCAAACCTAGATAGTAATCAGGGAATGATTAAAGAACCAATCGGGGTCTGATAATCCCCTTCTGATAGAGATTTCTGTGACATATCTGCACTTTGACATCATGTCTGCAACTGCCCTCAGTCATCTGAAGAGCAAGGGAATCTCAGGGTTAGGTGAAGCAAAGTATGTTGCCCAGGTAACGGACTCAGAGTTAATCTAAACTGGCTTTGTGTAATTGAAAAACTGGCGTTCCCCTTGTCTCAAGGTTATTTAATTCAGGATTGACTTCACCAATAATTCTACTAGTGCAAACTGCTTTGTAGTCCGTAAATTCTGTTGCAGGAATTATTTACAGCCAATTGATAGAGGAGGGTGTCCACTTTAGATGCGGATGTAAACACACTTATTGTCTTGGTAATAATTAAGATCCACTTGATCAAGACCCAGTCCAAGCTTTAGAACTGAACCCCATTGCAAACCTTTAAAATGTGAATAAAATGAGAAACCACACAAGCCATCAAACATACATTGTTGAGCTGTTTGACGTGTGGCACCAGAGGTGGCATTAATTCACCCACAACTATGTGAAACACTGATAGGCAGCATTCTAAGATCCATGAAATCTGTGATAAATAAGTGTTATTCCATGATGAAGTGATTAATGATCTGTACCTAGGTTGATATATTAGTATTGTGTTGTTTAAAAATCAACATATACCGGTACATAAAATTCTATTCAGGTTTAATAGCAATGCATGTTTTTTGTTGTCTTAACTTTATTTTCATTTTTAGCAAATGAATAATCAAGCTAAAATCAGTATTTTTTGGAATTTGAAGTGAAACAAAATTCAAAGAAACATAAATCATGTGCCTATAACTAGTAAAATTGGTGAAACTGATATATTTTTTGCAGAGCTGTATACATGCATGTGCGTGTGCACACACACAAACACATGCACACATTTAGTCAGGAAAAGTAAGAATTACAGAAGGAAAGTAAGCGGCATTAAAATAACGTGACTAACAAGAGGCCTATTTGATTAGAAGGATAGATTAGGAAGAGGGAGATTCAGATAAGAAAAGAGAGGGGGATGCTGCAGAATAAAGGATTGGAAGAGAGAAATCTTGGCAGTCAGGGCATGTTCTTCCAGCACTGATAAGAATGTTAATCTTCCTCCCTCCTTTCATCACACCTTCTACTTTACTCTTGTTTAGTACAGTATTTATTTCAAGCTGTGTCTAGCTGCAGCATGGATGTGTACATTTCTTTCTGCATGCTCTGTGTGTTTGCCCTAGAACGCGTGTGCACATACACAGATCATCTTTAAAGGCATACTGCTGTGCATTGTTTAGGGGAATATGAGCAGTGGTGTTATCCATACGTGTCTGTGCAAGCATGTGTATTGCTCACCAATTAGAATTGTTGCTGAAGTTCGGTAAGAATGTATTTACCAGCTCAAAGCACACACGAAACATTATTCTATATGTGTTCCCACAAACATATGTGAGAAAATATGAGTCTCCAGAGAATGTTCAGATGCTGAATTATGATTGGTTTGCAAACCACCTGCAAATGGACAATGGTCAGCATTTTTGTACATGTCTGATCCTCGTTATGCTGCTAGATGCATGTATGCAGATACATTGTTATTAAATAATTCCCTACATCTGCATGTGTGACATTTTTTTGGAGTGCATTTGTAAAGAAGCTATAGGAGGTTGACTTATAAGGTTAGGGGGACTCTCCTGGTGATGGCCACCTGGGTAGAGAGAGAGGAGAAGGGGGAGGACAGGTAGAGGAGAGAATAAGCAGGGATCAGGGAAATACATTAATAGTACAAGCTGCTGGTATAAGAGTAGAGTGGGTCAGCAGGGTCGGAGGTCGACAGGCCAGCATACAGCTAGAGATCAACATGGAAAGAGGTGGTGCAGTTGCTGCATTTGTGGTTTGTGTGTTCATGTACGTGGCGGTAGATGCTATAAACGAGAGGAGAAAGCATTTGGATGAAGAATTTGAGAAAGTTTGTTGTGATTTTTGTAGGCCTCACATCCTGCTCAATCAGTACCGAGTAAGCCTCAAGCCCCACCCAGGGTTTTTTGATCCAAGTACCTACCTTGAAAGTAGCACAATATTAAAATGTATGCACGTATTGTCGGAGATGTCTTTAGTAGCTTAGTTTGCATCCCACTTTTGTCTATGGCAACACTGAGAGTCATATGTGAGGAAAAGACTTCTGAGACTTTTTACCAGTTGTGGTTTGGACTTTTAACACCAAGTAGAAACCCATGAATCTTGCACCTTCTTTTTCTGAATTTATCTGTCCTATTTCACCTGCTGCTTTTTTCATTCAGCCTCTTTTTATCCATTCTGCTTTTCTCCTTCCTTCCTGCTCTCATTACTGTTCCTTCCATCTAACAGTATACTTCAGCAATGAAATGAAATGAAACAATGAGTGTGCCAGGGAACTGTTCTTTGACTGAGCAATCATTGATCCCTGCTCCAACAGGCTGAAACAGGAGGGAAAGAAAGGGAAGATGAGCTCATAACCCACAGATAGCCACAGAATTGGGTAAAAGTTGACACAGGATTGAAAATAACATAAAATGCATTAATTATTTTATTTTCAGTTATGCTATTTTGTTTTCATCAGCTGTTTTGTTTTAGGTTTATTTGGCCAGGCTAAAATAGCTCTAAATATACCTACACACACACACACACACACACACACACACACACACACACACACACCACACACACACACACCACACACACACACACATGGCAAAATCATGAAGGTCCTTGTACCCTTCGCAGATTTCCAGCAGTGTAACCCTGGAAGGCAAAGGCCAACTTAAGTTTACCTCAGGCAAGTGGAGCCCCCACCACAACTGCAGCCAGTTTGCCACAGCAAATGACACAAGCATCCGTGGCTGGGACCTTCGCACCATGAGGTACGTTTTTTCACTCTTGTAAAATGGAACCAGCTAACATCCTACATAACACACTATACCGTACTATAAAATAGCATACTAAAATATTATCTGGTGCTTTTGTGTTGTTTGGTGCTAAAAAAAAGTCATCACTCTACAGAATCATATATCAGTGAATAATGACACTGAAAGACACATCTTGATGTCTAATTTTCAGATTTTTTATTTTTTTGACAAAGACAAAGTTGAACATGGTTGTATATATTGTAGTTATGATGGTGGTAGACATATAACATTTGTTTATGAGCTTTATCACTGTTATTAAAGAATCAAGGTTTTGCACCTGGCTGGTTTTAAACCTCAAGTTCAACCCAACATTAGAGCCATGTGCAGGAAGTATTGGTTAAGTTGAACTGTCGGAGCATAATATTTTCACTGGGTGTTCAAATAATACTACATCATTCATACCTTCAGTGATTTTCAAGGTTATCAATTTAATTTATTACAGTGATTGAAAATATTAGAGATGTTTTATGACATAGCTTTCCTTAAAGCTTCCCTTAAAATGTCATAGCTGTAAGCTAGAGCAGAATTCAGGGCAGCGTAGAATTTGCATTTATTTTTGCGATTGCTACAGGAACTAAGTACATTTCATTTGATTAGAAGAATTTCCATATAGATGTTTGTTTTGAATTATTGATTAAACGATTCAATAGAACTATATGCAGATAAATTGTGCAACTAGAGCATGGGGTGTGTGGAATCACAAGTAAAGAGAATCACGGTAAATTTCTCAGACCTTACTGAGCACCTGGATTAGCATCTGTTTTTAACTTCTCTTTGATTGCTTTGTAGCATTTTTTGTTAAAAAAGAAATTTCAATAAAATGTATTATTATTACTAGGTGTCATAGTAGTTAAGATCTACAGTAGTTTTTACAACAACAATAATAATTGTTATTAATTATTGTGGTCTCAAAATTGAACAGAATATCTGTATTATAAGTGCACTACAATGCAGATCTTGTATACTCCCATTCATTTATCTTGTAAGCGCTGGTTTTCAGCTATAACTCTGTGCACTGGCATGCTTTGTGTGTCCATTTTTGAAAGTATTTCCTGTGGATGTGGGGTATGTGACAAGTGAGGTCAGCATTTGTGCTCATGGAGTAGCTGTTAGAGAGCTGATAATCAGCCTGTTATTCATTGCCATGATAACATCATGCTGAAGAGAGTGACAGTAGCGTTGATTGAGCGAGCGAGACAGAGAGAAAGAATATGTGTAGATGTGTATCACTGGCACTGATAAGATAGTTGAATCACTGAGATCTCTTCCTGTCGGCATCATAACAAATTATAGAGTTTCTGCACACCCCCGTTTAGCTGGTCTCCTCCTGCTGTGCTCATTCGAAAGATACGCAAGTGCTGTTCTTGCTGTCAGTACAAAAGGATGGACCAGATGGCAGCACCACTTTTTTTAGTAGAGTCTACAGTCTACTACAATGTAGTGACAATACATGTAATATCTTATATGCATTTCTTAAAAGGTCTATGTATTTTGGAAAGAGAAACTCAAAAATTATGGGGATGTAAATAACTCAATGATAAATTTGGATAGTTGCACCCACAATGGCTTGCTGGTGATTTTAAGGGTAGTAATTCTAGTAATTGGCTTATCTTACAAAAAAAGACCTTTATGTGTCCTTAAAACCTATTCTCAGAACATCACATTTCTCTATATTTGTCGCTTTTTCTTAGTGGGCACCACTTTCACACAGGAAATTGGACAGATCAAACAGCATTATTGGCTGTTGTGACATTATTGGCTATTTTTATTAAGATCATTTATTAGCTTGGTATCTGAAACCTGTACTTAGTTACCAAGACTACGGTAACTATGAATGCTGCAGAGTGATCTCTTATTTAGTTTTTGCAAAGGTTAGCTGAGATTTTCAGATTGCTGTTTAGGCCAAATGAGTCATTTCAACATATTATTTCTCAAAACATTAATTGATTAGTGATGTTGACAGTCAAAATTTATTTACTTCCATTATTTATAATTTAATAGAAACGTTTACACATGGATCACATGCACAATTCACCTGAGAATGTTTGCAATAATGTTTTTTTCAGTCTTTTTATTTTATATGGTCTATTTTTATTATTCCTACTATTCCTATTGCAATCTAACAGATGTGGTGTGATAGATGTTAAAATCATTCTGAAATGTTTTTCTCTTGTATCGCTAATATGGGATTTGAGTTTTGAAAAGTATTTTATTTAATTTTGTTGTATTACTTGTATCTCTCAGTATTGTTGAAAGTTATATTAAACATCTATTTGTCCAAAATAAATGCAAAATACACTATAGTGTTATATATTGGGACAAGCGGCAGGAATATGGTTATATCTTGGTATTTAGTAGAGTCTTTTATAAAGAGTGACATACAGTGAGAGACACAAGCAAGCCACCGAGCAATTGAGAGGAATATTGTGAAAAAAACAACTTACAGTCCAAAGCTAGCTGCTATTGTAACTACCAACCAACAATCAAGAGCTATTGAGGGAGTGAGGAGAGACATAAACAGGAGCGAAGGAGAGAGGAGGTGAGATGAGATAGGAGGAGAAGGATAAGTGTTGTTAGGAGAGCAGGTGCTCTCAGAAGAGCTGTGACTTCAAGAGCTTCTTGAAGGAAGAGAGGGTTGCCCCTGTTCTGACAGAGGCCAGGAGGTCATTTCACCATTGGGAACAGGCAAGAGAATCGGTCTGGATTGTCAGGCCTGCACAGCCGGCGTTGCCAGACAGATGCTCTGGCCTTTCACCTGATGACTGTTGAGAGATTAGTTTTAATGCCATTTGGGAATCTAATTTGGTTGTTGGTTGTAAGTAGGTAGTTATTAAAAATATCAGGACCTCAGTATCTCATTCTTTTTTACCCATGCTTTTGCATTATTTGTACTAAAGGACCTTTTCTGAAAAGATTAAAAAACAAAAAAACAAATAATTAAAAGGATGATAAATGCCTCAGCCTTGCCTAGTTGTAATTGACACCTAAAATCAAACTCTAACCCTCCAACAGCTTCAGCTTTTTTTTGGTTCTGACTATATTACATGTATGGACAGTAAGGTAAAGACACTATGTGTTCACGCACATGCTCCCAGTTCAATGCTCTAAAACAAGGAGAGGGGAAAACATCCCAGCAGTGGCAGCAGACTCTGCCTAACCCTTCGATGCTCCAAAGCACATTTTTGTGCTTTTACCTTCTCTAATACATGTCATTTCTTTTTAATGCATATGGTTGATTATACAACATGACCTAAAAGTACCCTGTAAAACCCATTGAAATCCTCTTTGTAACCATTTAAGGTATTTCTTTCTTTTTCCCAGTGCCCTTTGCCCTCTATCTATATTACTTTGATGGTTACCTTTGCTTTGGAAAATTAAGCAGGCCTTGAATTCTTTCACAAGCCTGCAGCTGCAGCCCTGTGCACAAAAATACAAAGGAGGGGAGAATTCACTTCTTTGCTGGCACTGTACTATAGCGCTGAGGAGGTACTCCATATTATCATGGAACTTGATCCTGAGCCCATGGAGCACAACTCGGTAAGCTGGGATTCAGGCACTGACACAGCCGATAACGATGAAGGGTATTTCCCAGGGGTTGGACGCGGAAATACAAAATCAGACAGATCCACAGGTCACCCACTAATTCTAAAATCCAGTTTAACACCCCCCAGGTATTGGGTGAACCTCAGGATCCACCCAGTATGCCCTATCTAGAGTTGATGAGCGGATTGACTGTTCTAATGTATTTTTCACCTAGGAAATCATAAAATTTGAATCAAAAAGGATCAGGGGAGTTGCTATGGGACTTTTTGCTGCCACAGTGAGGGCGTACTTTTCACTCCTGATGGCTATAAGCAGTGTGGCCATTATATTATTATCAATAAGTGAAAATCTTACATGTACTGTAGGTAGCTAGAAAATCAATTGTACACTTTGATTTTGAAAAAGACAAACATTTTTGTGCAAGGAGTGCTTAACATGAGTATTTGACACCAACCAAGAAATACTATTGTACATAAACAATAATCAAACCAATATGAATCCATCTTACATGAAGAGTCTTATGTTTTTTTGACCACTATATCCCTTTTGGGGTCACAGGCAGGGTGCTGGGGTCCATCTCAGTCTGTGGGTGGTGGTAGATCAGTAGACAAGAGATCTATTTTGTGTGTTTTTAAATCCATAAAGTAGAAGTGCGTCATGCCCAAAATGTGGCAGTTTAAGGATTGAAAATATTTTATATTAATTCACATTTGACAGGGATAAATAATAATTTACAACATTTTAATTGGTTGCATTTTTTTTATCAGCGTAGTTTTTGGTTTGACGAAACAAAGGTCCATTTTAAAGGAACATCAAAAGGTTAAAAATGTAAGACCCTTGAAAGGAGTAGAATATTGAATGACAGCCAATCTTCCTGACATGCTGTGCTTTAAAAAAAGATATCAGTGCTTATTAAAATAAATATATGGCTCCTTGTCTGAGTAGCACCGATGTAGTATGCAGCATTATGTAAATTATTGAATGCTCTGCTCCAATATTGAGGACAGAAAGTGAAATTATTTAAATATAGCTGACTATAATGTGGAGGCTGTACTGGCCATACTGTAAAACATATGTATGTGTGATTTCATGTATCTGCTATACAGTACACATTTCACTCTCAAACTTGGGACTTTTTATCGAATTGAGGATATTTTGGATGGTCGTGGATTAGTCGTGACGGCTAGGGGCTTGGGAATGCATCGTCAATGAAAGACTTTATGAAGATAGACATACTCAGAAGGATGTGTATTTGTGCACAATGCTCTTGGGTTAACCGACAGTCCACAGCAAGGAGCGATAAGAGCACACTGATCTGTGTAATAGCTGCTAGGCTGCAGCCAGACACCATGCACTGCAGAGTGAATACAGAAACTACTTGGGATGCTGCAGTAAAGCAGGGGCTTGAAAAAGATGAGGAGGGTGGGAGGACAAAGTGCAGATATGAAAAAAAATGGAACCAATGTAATTGGTGATAGATAGATGGGCAGATAGATTTTTATGATTTGCTCCTGCATGTAAACAGCAGTTGTCGTCGAGGACTAGGTGACATCATCTTTTGTTTTTAGAACTATCTCTTCTGCATATTCATATTAAATGGTGCTTCAAAATACCTTGTACTGTAGGTGAACCCTTATTCACACTGCTTGCCTTTCATTGCTTTGCTTATCTTTAAATTGTGTGAAAAATGCAGCCTTAGCAATACATGTTTTGAATTCCAAGGCATTGGACTAAACATGTCTGCTCATTTTGAAATGGCTCCATACCACTGAATCAGTAAACTTTTGTTAATTAATTCTGATACTTTCACCCTGCATTTTCCCATTCGTGGCTTCAGACATTTAGGTGTTACAGAAGTTTATGGAAGATTTTTACATCACAGTTTTGCTTTTTTAATTTTTTCCCCCCCAGCCAGCTCTATGACAAAGAAACATAAGTGGAACAGTCTTTTGTGCTACAAACCACACTTGGCTCATTGTTGCACCACAGACAACAATGTCCCCTATTTATTAATTAGCACAAAATAAGCATACTGTACATCAGAAGCTTGGGATTTATCAGTATGTCCATGCATGCTTATCAAAATGTAGTTACCGTACTCAAGTCTCAATCTTCAGCACCCTTTTTTGAAAGGCTGTAGATCTGAAACTGCAATACAGTATCATCAATTTAGCCAAGTCTGACTTTTGGTAGGCATACTCATTATTAAAATGTATGTGGTCCAATGCATTTTAGTTTTATACATAGCTACAGTAGCTATTTTATTTTACAACTAATAATATATTTGTATTTAATAATAACAGTAGCATTGCTAAGATATTATTGCCTGCTGATGAATTCTGATATCTGAGTATTCAAACAAATATAATGTCAGCTTCATTGACACTTGTTTAATTTTTTTTATTTTTATAGATAGATTTTAATAGAATGCAACGTAATTTCACCTTGACTGTGTCCTAGCTGATACAGTGTCTATATGACAATAAAAATGTCATGTTATACTTTTTTTGCATGTTGGTAGTTTTATTTGTGATTGTTCTGGGCACGCCCTTTAAGCGCACCAAGTCATTAGGCTGTTTGATGTAATGATCCCTTACTTTTATGCACGGCCAGACTCCCGTCTTTCCTTTCCGCCCCCAGTTGCTCTCCCTTTCTTTCTACCTCAAAGCTGAGCTTTAATTTTGATCAGCAATGAAATGATTGCCCTGCTCTTGTGATTATTCTTGTCCCACCTCCCGCTCCACAGCAGTTGTCATGGAAACAGCAGTGTGTGTGTGTGTGTGTGTGTGTGTGTGTGTGCGTGTGCATGTGCGTGCGTGTGCATGTGCGTGTGTGTGTGTGTGTGTGTGTGTGTGTGTGGTTCAGTCAATTCCCAAGGTAGAGCAATTTATCACCCAAACTAAGCCAAGAGGAAAATGTGTGTTTCATTGTGTATGTGTCCACCTCCCTTCTATTTTACCTACCAGCGCTCATCTATATTTATCCATATCAACCCTTCCATGAATGGGTTTTCACGATTTTGTGTTTTGGTTTGTTTTTTTCCTAAAAGTGCCAAAGAATGTGTGTCATTGGTCCCCTGACCCTGTGCTATCCCTCCACTGCCACACTTTGAGATGGATGACTTGAGATTACTACGCCTGTCTGGGTCAAAGCTCTAATCTTCAATGCTCATGTAGACACAATCACACACTTACACATATGAAAGGTCCCAGGTCACTCCCATATTGGCCTAGGACCCAAGTGCACATACATGTGTGTGTGGACAGGGAGGTTATAAAACCCCTCCCAGGGCAAGAACCAAACTAACCTAATTTCTTGCTCCATTTCCTTTTTGTTGGGAGTGCGTTACAGGCATCCAGGATGAACACCAACAACCCTTTAACTCAGGGTGATGATTTTCATCCTATGGTCACATGCACACATACACACAATTTAACCATCATTGCTGGTTAGCATGCATTTAAATGCATCCATGATGTCACATACTTCCTGTCACTCTGCTAACAATAATTTAAAAATAACCTTCTCAGTATATGTGCTAAGCGATTTTTCTTGAAACCATTGGGTGGCCATCTAGGTCTCTTGATGACCTTGTCCTACCCCGCAGTGGAAACACAATCTTCAAGAGGGCCAAGTGAAAGGTTCCTGTGAAGTTCCTGCCCCCAGTGGAAACATACCTTAAGTGTCTGACAAAGATTGTTCTAGTACAGTTGAAAGGAAAAGACGCACATCTGTCGTCATCGTCAACCATTGATATGTGCTGTGTAGGCAAACTATATATAGGTTACCTTGTGTTGCCTTTTTCATGACCATAGATGTTAAATGCAATGCTAATTTGGTTGATGACACTTTCTTGTGAATTGGAAATTTTTGTGAAGTTATGTAACACCTTGTGATGATCTATACACTTTATGTATTTACAGATAATAGATAAGTATGTTTAAACTTTTCGCTTGGTTTATCAAGTATTCATTTCAGCTTGTCTTTGTTCTGAGGGAATTTTTGTGTATTTTCAGACCTACATTTGTTCAGTTTTTAAATCCAGTTCAGATTTTCCTAATTGATTCCAGTAGCTCACAAGGTTACTGATATAATCTTGGTGTCCTGGATTTCTGCTGGTACACCTTTGACGAGTGTAAGCCCCCATTTTTATTTATGGTTTGGTAGGAGGGATTAAATTGAAGAAGTTGCCCATTTTCTTATTTTTTTCTAAAAATGGACAAGGTGGTGGTTGGCACAGTTATCCCATAAAATACAGGTCTGCATTACATCTTTGTGTTCACGATGCATTTGCTTTCTTATGAGTATTTTAGTTTCCTTGTTCAGTCCAGAAAAACAAGCACATTAGGTTGCCTGGAGATTTAAAATTGCCTCTAGGTGCCAATGTAAACTTTGCCCAGTACATTAGTCATTAATAACTTTGATATCTGGGCTGACGTGGTGAAACACCCTGCTGTCTCCAGATCATAAATTAATAAATTATTACATAAAGAAAAATTCCAAAGAAATCACCACATTAGCCAAGAAATCTTGTAGATAAACCAGTGATACTTATAGAAAGAAATATACATCAAATCAATTAAAGGTATCTAGAACGATCCAAAGAGACATTTTGAAGCCAGCACCCCTGTCAGTCACTTGCTCTTGCCTATTTTATCACCACCTTTTCTAATTATTCTGTCTCTCCTGTCCTGTGCAGTCAAATCTACTGTATAGAGAGTGCCCATGGCCAGCTGGTACGTGACCTAGATTTCAACCCCAACCGCCAATACTATCTCGCCAGCTGTGGAGATGACTGTAAGGTCAAGTTCTGGGATGTCCGCAATGTTCAGGAGCCTGTCAAGACCCTGGAGGAGCATTCGCACTGGTGAGTATTGTGCAGGGACGTCACCTTCACGTTTTCCTAATGATTATGTTCTTTTCAATACATAAGGAAAATGTTAATTTACATATAATGTCCCTTCATAAAGTTGTTATCAGAAACAAATTTCTTTTTATTAATTGAAATGATAATACAAATCAGCAATTACAATTGACCAAACCAGTCTATTGCCACCATTATTTCATTAAAAGAGGTAAAAATGTTTTATGTGTAGTAGCATAGTAGCTTTCATCTCAAAGATGGTAAAGTTGACAAATTATCATACTTAGGGGGTTATCTAATCCTTAGGTCACATCTTAGCTATGCTGTTATAGGCCAAGGCTGCCGGGGTCCGGAAACATGATCACCTGACAGGCCTCTGTCACCCCACTGGGTCATGGTTTCCTCTCCTCTCCTCTCCTTTCCTCTCCTTTCCTCCTCCTCATCAAGCAGACTAGTTATGCTGATTATTGTGTAGTTTTTCTGCTTCTCTCCCCCCCCTTCGGTATTCATTTACAGGTATCGCCGCGTTCGGAGCTGCATGATGACCTCCGGCCCCGCTGAATAAATAGTGTATTTTTGTATGTGTTCCTGTGCTCTGTGCCCGTCCTCTCCTCCTCTCCTCTCCTCTCCTCTCCTCTCCTCTCCTCTCCTCCTCTCCTCTCCTCTCCTCTCCTCTCCTCTCCTCTCCTCTCCTCTCCTCTCCTCTCCTCTCCTCTCCTCTCCTCTCCTCCTTCTCCTCTCCTCCTTGTCCTTCTCCTTCTCCTCTCCTCCTTCTCCTCTCCTCTCCTCTCCTCTCCCCTCTCCCTCTCCTCCTCTCTCCTTCTCCTTCTCTCCTCCTTCTCCTTCTCCTTCTCCTTCTCCTTCTCCTTCTCCTCTCCTCTCCTCTCCTCTCCTCTCCCTCTACCCAGCCAGCCATCAGCAGGAGGCATAGTCAGGAAAACATCAGTAATAGTAATGGTGAAGCAACAAAAATTAAATTAAAAGGAAATATGAAATTATCTTTAGTCTGCTTCTCCCTGACAATTTTTGTGCTGGTCACAACAGTTTGAGGGTTATGTTTGTTTTTAAGGCTAAGGTTGGTTTGACTTGAGGTTATCTGAGGAACAATAATATTGATAATGGTGAGGATGATGATAATAATAGTAACAAAATAATAAAAGTCAAAACAAAGCATGTAAATAAAACAATGATAAACAATAAAATTAACAGTGCGAATAAATCAACAATACGATATCAAAACAAAAGATCCACATAAAATCCAAATAATTATTTGCGAAACTGAGATACATTGTGCTCTAATCTCTACTATGATAAGGAAAGTTAGTGGCGTAAAGCTTTGAATAACAATTTCCTTTATTACCTTAACATCCGTCCTTCTACTGCTTTTCCCTTAACACGGTTGCGGGTTTTACCTTCACCATCACAACTAAATGAGAATGTACTTAAATGTAATATTAAAAAATAAATAAGCGCTCATACTCAATACATATGCAAATTACATTACATTGGTTCTGAATTTATCTTCAAAAATACAGATATCGCCACTTTAGATACCTACAACTGGGATTTCAAAAGAGATGTGTATATTTTTTGTGCTTGTGTGTGTACTTGCATTGGTTTTTATGTGGACAATAGTATCAATTGCTTCAAGAATATGTGTCTCTTCTCATCAGTACAATACCTTAAATGCATTGTTACATCCTGCTTTGTACCAGCAATAGCAAAAAACAACACCAACACTTGTTAATTAACAGAGTATGGAAAATATTAAGTCTTTATTTACAATAAAACAGAGTGTTGGGTAAGAGAGACTGTGGGCTTGTGCCAAATAAATGAAAGAAGCCTAACAAACCAAGATCTAACTCGCCACTTGCTAAAGAACAAAAAAAGTGAATTATACACAAAAAGAACCTACGTTTTACCTCAGCCTTACCCCACGGCACCTCCCACAAACACAAATCTTTTCCACTCACCTTGGGTTTAATAGGTTGAGCAAATTTAGAACAAAGCAAAAAAGCACCTCTTCTTCTTGGAGTTCCAAATGGGAATCTTCTGAAAGTGTCTCCTGCCTTCTGATTGGCCAGCTGGCGAACAATTCCCATTTTGCTGGGGGTCACTTAGGAGGTAGGCTGGAAAGCTTCAATTTTCCAGTTCCTGCTTCAGAAATCCTACTGAACCAGGCCTTCATGTAACGCATTCTTATCATGGCAAAACGTGCTGCTTGTTATGCACAACTAAGTACTGTACTGTATACACAGAAATAAGATGGAAATTATGAAGGCGCATTGAACAAAATGCATCCCATAATTTATGTGATTTCTTTTTTTCCAGGGTTTGGAGTGTCCGCTACAACCATAGCCATGACCAGCTAGTTTTGACAGCCAGCAGCGACAGCCGTCTCATCCTTTCCAATATGGTGTCTATCTCATCAGAGCCTTTTGGACACTTAGTGGATGAGGAAGAGTTGAGTGAAGGGGAGGAAAATCATCAAGAAGACAAGTAAGAGAAAAGTGTCTAATTGAATAAAGAAATGATTGTATTTGTCAAGTAATTTATAGTTTCTAGGTGCAACTCAAAGAAGGCCCCAGCTTCCTCAAGTTCCAAGTAACCATATAATCAAAGTTCATCAAAAGTTAACATAAGTGTTTATTGAAATCCAAGACTCAGTCAAAAATCAAATCCAGAAGGTTTCATCAACAGAAATATCTTCAAGGTGAACTTTTGGAGTCCAAAATAACAAACAGAATTGCTCTATATGAACAGAAACAACCAAGATCCCACCTGACAGGTGAAAAACAAAAGAAAACCACCTACCTAGCGAACTTTAAAAACACTCACTCCTTTTCTTTTCACTCTATACATAACAATTTCACAAAAACACACCCGAGGCCTGTTGGATATTGAGGTAGGTGAGGAGCTCTCAGACGGCAGCCAACTTTGTGTTTAAATTCAGTCTCTCCTGAACAATCCACCAATTGGCAGGTCACTGAACACACCTATCTATGTACACAGATAGGGAAAACACAAAAAGAGGAGCACACACTCCTACAATACAAAAACCTCAACTACAATCTTAACACAGGGCTACTGTACAACCACTAACTAACAACCACTAACTAGTAAAATGTGTGAGCTTATAACTGATATTGTAATGTTTTGGTTTATAAGGTCTTTTTGCAGCCAGGTTACCTCTATAGAATAGACCTACCACTCCTTTTACTGGGGTAGACTGTCTAATACCCCTGTGCTGTAGTTACTACTAGGTACAGTTTCTGCTTCCTGGACTGGTGACCTGCCTCTTGGGTGCTTAAGTGTAAAGGACTTAATTCCCATTCACAGTTCCACAAATTGAAAGGAGTGTCAGTGATGTCAACAGCAGAAAGCCTTCCCTCGGCTGATATTTGTAAGCCTGTCTTTCCTCGGCCATCTGAAAATAATCTGAAGCAAATGTACTGCTGCTCAAAGCCTGGTGAACTAGCAGGAGCCTGCTGATAACTGACCAGCTAGCCTGAGCTTGAACTGTTTCTTTGGTAATATCTATCATTACGCTGCACTACACTCCACATTGAATAAATTCTCTTCCATAGACAGTTTTGGGGCAGTTATAGGAGTGTATCATTGTTCAAAAATTCCTTTACATATACTAATAAAGCTTCTCCTCGGAAGCTCGAGGATCTCATGATCTTACCAGTGCGCTGCTATGATCCGTTAAAAGAAAATTGGGCTGTATCACTACACAACTTCTAGGTATATAAACAAGCCCTGAGCAGTGGGACTTCCCAAACATGACATATTTCATGTTACCAATTCCATTAAAGATGATGTAGGTACACATTTGATTTGTTTGATTGAAAACATGGGGGAAAAATATTTTCTTTCAGAGATCAATCTTTGTTGACAGGACGTTTCAAAAGGGACAAAATTACAATATGACAGACAGCTATATCAACATCATCGGGTAGTTTAGCGGGACGATGCGGGACGCCTTTTATATTGCAGGTGAACTGAGCCAAGGTGCCAGTTTTCCAGAAGGTACAGTTGTGTTCAATATAACAGTGTGATTTTAAAAATTCCAACTCACAAAATGAATAAGAAAAAACCCATGAATTTTGTTATTTTACAGTCAAGCAAAGATAGATTCAAAATAATAGCAGCGAGTGGTTCAATTAGTGAGGCCATTGATTGGAGAAGGGAAAACAAATTTTAAGAAGAGACAGCAGTGAACCTGGCCTGTAGTGCTCTCCCAGAAATGAGTCAGACTGCAGGTCAATGAGTTCCTTCGGATCATTACATGCTGCATTATCCACACTACAGTTGAAGGGAGGAAAAAATACTCTTCAGATTTTTTGAAATCTTAAAATCGCCTTGAAAACTAACGTGGTTGGGTACTTGTGGGGGCGATCAGCTGATCTTGTGGCTTCCTTTCATGTTGGTAAGTGGGTCATACTTGTCCTTCACGTGACTAGAGAGAAACTAAAACTTTCTTAGGAAACCCTTCAGTGCACTTTATATGCACAAAAAGTCTCCTGTACTGCACTTTGGCATTTAGTTCGATCATTAGTGCAGTCACATCCACTGCGAATCAGATGGCTGCCACCCAGTCGTCATCATTCAAGCTCTGGGATGTCATGTCCTTTCTTCACACTGAATTGCTGAATTTGGTCTCCCAGCTCCCTGACAATTTTTAGCACTTTGCCTGGGCCGAACCACCTGACGGTGAAGTGATAGCTTATTTCAACCTGTTCAATCTCATTCTCCAAAAGCAACACATTTTTTGTGATGGAATGCTTTTGCTCTGAAGTTAACTGTTTTAGTTATAGCATCAACAATATGGTTCAGTTATAAAACACAACACTTCTTGATGTATAATACAATGCAAACGTGTTTATTTCTGCATGGGGTCACTTTACCCTGCATTCTCTTTAAAAGTCCAACCCTTTTCCCAATCAGCATCTGTTGTCACACCTGTCAGCTTGTCCCATTTCAGTCCTAACTTGTCCAAACATCCATTTACCCCTGTGAAAGAGTCTTGACCAGTGGTTGTCCCTTTCATTGACTGCATGGCTGCCAGCTCCTCCGTAGTTTGAAAGTCTTGTATCCCACGTAAGAAGATGAGGAGCCAGGCCGTCTCACGTACATCGCAGCTCTCATTCAAAGCCAGAGAAAAACAGTCAAATTCGGTCGATTTGTTCTTCAGCTGAAGCTCCAAGTTTTGAGCGATCTCCTCAACCCTCCTCGCTACAGTGCGTCGGGAGAGTGAAACAGTCCAATAAGCACTCCTTAATAAACTCTCCATCAGAAAAGGCCTTACTTTTTCTGGCGAGTTTGTGAGAAATTGCATAACGTGTCCTGACAGCTGCATTTCTGGGGTTGTTAAGTTTGGTAAAAGGTCCTTGTTGGGTTTGCAGTTTTGCTAGCAACGCATCAGATACCCTTGCGTGCTCTTCATTAGACAGATTTCTGTATTTATCCTTGAGCTTGATCACGTAGTGGGGATCCAAATTCTGATCTTTAAACAGAGCGACCTATGTATCACAAGTACATGACATTACTTTTAATTTCTGTAAAGAAACACTTGGAAATCCATGTTTTGAAAACACAGTATTCGTTATCAACTTCTCTTAGTGTGAGTTGACATCTTGTGGGTAACGTGGTAGCAACATTTAGAGCGGCTCAACATTACACGCACATACATCCATACCGGAGTAAAGCTTTTCAGTATAAAAGCTTCACAGTTGTATTGCATGCACAACATGGATTTTTAAAAAAAAGTCATTTATGATTGGCCTTACACTGGCTACAGGGAAACACAAAGGGCCATGTGTGGCCCAAGTGTTTTCTGAGTATTGTAACAACTAGAAACCCCCCATATGGAGATTTATAAGCTATGAAAAAGGCCCCTGCAAAAAAAAAAAAGACATTTAGTGGGCAAGTTTAAGTTTGCCAAAGAACACATTGACTGGCCTAAAGAGAAATGGATTCAAACCAGTGTGCACTGGAAGAAAATTGGGAGCATCGTGTCAAATCCAACATGATCTGTGGGTGTTTGTTGTGTTGGACATGTTTTTCACATGCCAGGGGATCATGGATCAATTTGAATACATATACGAAATATTTGAAGGGGTCATGGTGCATTATTCCAAATAGGAAATGCAAAAGATATGCAAATGTGTTTCAATAAGACAATGACCCCAAATTGATCAGCATCTTGGTTACAGACCAAGAGGAATAATGCTATGGAGTGACCAGCCCACCCCCTGGACCATTAACCAAGAGAAAGTATGGAGGGAGATCTAAAAAAAAATGCTGTTTCTAAGACAGGAGATGACTCGTGGAAAGTACTTAAATTGTCCAAGGCTTGAATACCAGCTTACAGGTGAAAGAAGCTGGTTTCTTAAATATATTTTAGAATAAAAATCAAGCCTTTACAGTTTTTGACAGATTAGACAGAACTCAACCTGTAACAGAGGGTTTGGAAGATATGAGGATGAAGAAGGAAAGAGATTTTTTAGGCAAAGAAGCAGAATGTTATTGCAATGTCCAAGTCAATGCCCTGTCCTGAAGCATGTCTTTCACTTGCTGAAGACAAAATTGAAGGGAAAACACCCCAAAAACAAGCAGGATCTAAAGAGAGTTGCAGTAGTGGTCTGGCAGACCACCACCAGGGATGAAATCAGCATTTAGTGATGTCAATGCGTTCCAGACTTCAGATTACAAAGGATTTCCAAACAAGTATTAAGAAGTGAAAGTTCTAACAAGTGGGAGACACATATGAAAACCTTTGCAATTCCGACATTGTTCACCTATTTGGAATAAATACCCTCAAAGCCAAAAGTCTGTATTCAATGCACATCTCCTTTGTTTCATGAACACCAAAAACCTTTCTCAACACGAAATGTCACAGAATAACAAATAAAAAGGTGAGAAGTGCAGAATAAGAAATACATATATGATATAAATCTGATTTAAATAGCTAAAAAATATAGGAATAACATACTACATGTCTGCATTGCAGAAAAGACCTGCTGAGGCTTATTAAGATGTGTTGTCATCCGTTTTTTAACATTAAGACATCTTGGCAGTCTTGGTGATTCCCGTAGATATGTGAGACCATATACATATATATGTGCCATGTTCCGTCAACGTATTTTATGATTTTCCATCTGTAACATTTGAACTCAAATTTACCAGAATATTCTCTTTTTAGTGGGTTTTAAATCAATCACATCCCTCCATCTGTTATCCCATTCAACCTCTCAACCATAACTGCCCCTCTTACATTCAATGACTATTTTATATGAAAGAAATTGCCGACTCTTGTAATCAGCACCACTGTGCACTCTGCCCTTCCTTAGGGACCCCACAGTCAGAAAAAGGCCAGGGCATATTAGGGTGAATAGGTAATATTAACCTTTCTATAAGGAAATTAAGTAGGTTGATTTGGGTTTTTTTGTTCTAAAAGCTATATTTTACCAAAATTTGCAACCTTTTGACCATAGAAAATGTTTTACTCCCCTCTTGGAACATCTAATAAATAGTCTTTACCATTTGAGATTGAAGCAGACTGAAGATGCACCCATATGCACAATTATTTATCTATTTTGATATTAAAACGTTACTCCTTTTTTCAGAGTGTAAACAGAGCATGGCATTATTACAAAATGATTTTTTTTAAAATGCTTTTAAAAGCATTTAGATTTTACAACTTATTTGTTTTCAGTTCAGATTGGTTTGGAGACCTGTTAACACATTTGATACCTGAAACAGTTTACCTGATGTTTGGACTCAACTTATAATAATGTACTATAACAGATCTCAACTTTACCTTTTTACAGTCATTTGATGTACAGTTTGTATGAATCAGGTATTCATTTATTTATTTTTGCCATACTCAGTAGTTCTTTCTGTTCTGTGTGTGATTTAGGGGTAAGGAGCCCCTGAAGGATAGTGTGGTGTCCACCTATGAAGAACATGAAGACAGCGTATATGCAGCTGAATGGTCATCCGCTGATCCCTGGCTGTTTGCATCACTTAGCTATGATGGACGTCTCGTCATCAACAGGGTTCCACGAGCCCTCAAATATCACATTCTCCTATAAGAGCAGAGATCTGTGTGTTTGTGTAAAGGAGACAATAACAGGAGAGCAGACTTCTTTAGATATCCTCTGCAACAAATGCTTCATGACTGAGGATACTTACATTATGTGTTCTATATACCAAGGTAAACAATAAACCTCTGATCATCCCACAGGTTTGGATCAATTCTAACCACTGGGTGCTCAAATCTCTTTAATCATAAAGGAAGTATGATCTTTTTGAACACAGCGATAGCTAGAAATCCCTATAGGCTCTCTTTAGTTCTAAATATTGGAATATAAAATCAATTTTCAATGTATTGATATGTGCAATTTTCTTTATAATTCTGGAAAAATGTTGACATGCTTTTGAAAGAAATAGGTTATTTATGACATTTGCTAAATCTTAGTCCACTGCTAATGTGTAAATGTTCACCAACTGGCAGTTGTACAATTTTTGCAAATCTTAAAAAAAAACACTTAAGAACAGACTTAAACTGTGGGTTATTCTATGTGTGAAACTCAAATAAAGAGGTGTAATAAAATGATATGGCATATTGTGTGACCGAATGGAGATCGAGAAGACTTGAGTGAATGTCCAAATCACGAATCAAAGCTTTTCAGGAACTTGGAAGTAATGGAACAACTATAAATGTGGGGAGCATTCTACTGATGCTGAACTGTTTGGCTTTTAACAAAAATTGTTTATGACAGATGACACATTTCCCCAAATGACAAAAATTAGATCTAGTTATATAGAGGTGTTTTTTTTTAAACTGTAGCATTGTAAGAAACATTTAGGTATTCTTGCATTGCTCTCAAAAGTTTTGTTAATTATATAAAGGATGTGAGTTGTATAGTTGTGTGGTCTATAGTTTTGGGATATTGCAGAGGAACCTAGAATAATGTTTATGATAAGGGATGTAAAAACTCTTGTCATTGGAACACGTAGCCAGTAATTGTAAGTTGCCTATTCATGGCTTTAAATGGTCTGTCCAGAGTCATTTTTCTTTTCATCATGCTTCAGCATAAACAGTCCTTGGTCCATATGCTTGTGTTCTAGTAAACTCCCATGAGAGGCCTTTTAATTTCAGTTTGACTCCATTCACCACAGTAACACGCATACGCACAACATAAGTGCTAAGGGTGGGGAGCATGTAGCACAGCACCATGCAGAAGAGCAAGTCAGCTCTCAGAGAATGAGAATGCACACATTAAACACCTGAAAGACCTAATGGGAGGATTTTGGAACGATAGCGTTATGCTGTACATTAAAATAATAATCATCAATCCATCTAGCAGAAATCTTCCTGTCACATCTAAATGGAACAGCACCCTTTGTTTCATCAGATAAAGGATGACTGAGGTTCAGGGTCTTTGAGATAAAGCGATGAAGCATTTCTATACATATGATATACCATATATTTGTGAAATGTTACACAGTAATCTGCAAATGCAATGGCTCAACATCTCGCCAGCTGTTTCAATGTTCATTCATGGATTATTTTATTACCTATTGTGACGACCCCCAGTGTCCCCTCCTGGACATTAGGGGTCTGTGACTAAGCCTCTCAGTGTCTTCGATGTCCTGAATGGAGTGACGGGCTGCACCTGGGACTGTCCCAGTCCCTCTGTCTCTCGGCTGGATGTCCTTGATGCTGGCTGCGTCTCTGCTTGGCTTGCTGCTTTGACTATCCTCTGAATATTTTACGACATTAAGTGCCTTGAATTTCAAGATTTAATTGAAAATTCAAGTTTTTTTCTACATCACAATATTAATGATTAAAAATAATTATCATTTAGCTTGAACATTTAGCATTAACTAGATAATGTATCAGTCTCTATAATACTGATAACTAACATAAGTGGAACGTTTATTCTTATCAAGAAGGCAGTTGTGGCCTTGACCTGGAATAATAAATGTTCCACTTACAATAGTACAATCATTGGGGAACTGGACAGCAAAATTCAAAATACAAGTAAAATATTAATGTAGCTTGGAAGTGTGTCTTCTAAAGGAAAGAGAAATATTTGAAGTTTTGGTATAGATTTTTTAATGGTGGTATGTGGGGAAAATAAGTGTGTCTGCATGCAATGCAAATAATGCAAAGACTTTATTTTTATTTGAAGAAAAATTAAAATTAATATCAAAGACCAAGGGGAAACCAACTGTTTAATGTATTCAAGTGCCTCTGTGTATTCCCCGGGCACGGTCAGCATATTATCTAAAAGGAAACCATTATGAAAGACTACCTGAAAGCAGTGATAGTTTGAGCAGAAAAGCTTTTTTCCCCTCCATTTCTGTTCACCGTTTAGGAATGATAAAATGTAAAAGGTCCTCAGAACAGAGACTGTAGGCCCTAATATTCATGATTAAAAGAGAATACAACAGAATCATCTCTAGAATAGCCTTGTAAATCTTATCATATAAATAAGTAAAAATAAAATATTCTGAAATTTGGAGAGACTTACTGAAAATAACAGGTGCGAATAGGATTTGGCATTGATCTACGTATTTGTTGCGTGTCATTTTCTCCAGCTCTTTAGGGATCTGTGGTCTTTAAAAAGGATGGAACTTCCTCTGAACAATTTTTGTCCTTGGAGCATGCAAGAGTGGCAACTTAAACCAAACAACCAGTCTTTTGTCAGAGAATGGCTTTTGTTTGTCGTAAGCTACTTATTTACTGTCTTATCACTGACGAGAGGTGTAAGTGCTTTGAAAAGGGGCAAAACAGATTATTAAATCACAGTAGAGTCTTGGTTGTGTGTCCATCTCATTCAAATGTCATTCATTTTCATAATGTGTCCTTTACATTGAATTATACTGAGGAGTTAACATCTCTTTTACCTACCATGTTTCCACGACCATAAGGCGCACTGTAATAAAAGGCGCAGTCTCATTTACGGGTGCTATATCTGTATTTAACACATACATAAGGCGCACCGTATTATTAGGCGCATGCTAAAACATACAGTAAAACATGACAACGGAAGTAAAACAGTGAGTTTTAATTACCAACTGATCCTGAGCTCTGTGAACTGCTATTGGGTCCAAATCCAACCCATCACACTTTTAGACGGATGGAATGTCAAACAAAAGATGAAAATTGCGTACATTTTGAAATACCTCCCTAAAGCTGTATTTGTGCTTATTTCTAATGTCCACTGTGGATGTCCAATTAGTCTTGTGGTGTTTCCATGGAGATTGAGAGCAAGATGCCACTGAAGGACATCACAGGTTGTAAATTGCATGCTGGATTTTAGTTCAGATTGGCCATCTGGCATCTTAATTTAAAACTGACACAACTGAAGAACAAAGTAAATTGACTGCTGTAGTCCATCCTGTAAAGGTAGTTGCTAAATGTGGTTTCAGGTGAATATACTGTAACCCTAACCCATCCATCATCTGTCACATACACTGTATTTAGAGATGGTGTTTATAAAAAGATGTATTTTTGTGAGGGTTCAAAAAATAAAAGTACGTACATGTATTTAGAATAATCATATTCAATGCAGATCTGATCTTTACTGAATTGGTGCCAAAAAATGTGGAAATTTTCAGGATTTTTTTTCCCCCTCTGATTTTTCCTGTGATTAATTAATCATCATCAAAAAATTATCTTGACTGTCCTGATTAAAGTTTTGTGTTACAAAACGGTGTTCATGAATCAGTTGAAAGTGATCACTTGGTCTATTTGTGAGCCCACTTTCAGGGTGAGTCTGACTAGTGATTGAAGTGGCTGGTGAGTCCATCACTAGTGTCCAGGCAATACAGAGTGACAGTTTGTATGTGTTTGATCAATGGTGCAGAGCTAGGGGACAGGGTAGAAGCATTGGGCTGTGGCAAATCTTCAACCTCTGTCAATCAAACAGCCTATGAATGGCATGCCGTGAAATCCATTAAACCCAATTTAGCTCCGGACATAGAGTTGAGAACTCCATGAACGCTCAGCCCTTTGTGAATAAACAGTGAATTAAAAAAAAACAAAACCCATCATTTAAATGTCTACTTTAAATGACTTTCTTTTGTTTGTTTCTTATGGGCCCTGGAGTGTCAACATATAACTGATTCTATATATATTATTATATAATTTTGGTTTGAGTTCTGCTTTTTTGATAAGTCTTTTTTTTTCCTTTTTCATTAGTTCTTTCCTTAAAATAATTTGGCCAATTTTTCATTTCACTAATTTAGTTATAATGTAACTATACCAACACTAACCATCTGGGGAGCTGCCCTAAGAAGTATTTTTATATATGTGTACTAGTAGTTGAATAGTTGAATAAATTATCCTGTTCATAGAGCAGTTAAAGGTTTTGGATAGCAATGTCTACTCCTATGATTACATATTAGTCATAGTATGTTTTCATTACAGTGTATGATGTAAACTATTACAAGTACCACTTCCTCTATGGCTACAGATGGTAAAACTGGAGGTTTCTCTCCTTTGTATATTTATATTTACCTGGGCATTGATTTAGTGGTTGCTACAGCACACCCTGTCCATGTTTGAGAGGGTATTTTTTTAGTATTCTTATACAGTTATATATTTGACGGGTATATAGTTTGACTTTCTGGGTTTAAAATTGTGTTTTGGATATGACACAGGTAATTAAACCATTTTTAATTAAGAAAAGACTAGATGTCATACATGCTGTACTTATAGGCACTCTATTCCTTTCACTTTCATTTAGATGCTACAGCATAGACACACAGTGTGTATGCGTATGCGTGTACATTGTCATATGATGGCTTTGTCCTCACCTGACCTCTAGCTGCTCACTCTCCCCCTCCCTCTTTCTCACTTGCTCACATTAGATATGTCATTGGTTGTGGAGTGCCAAGACACACTCATGGGAACTGTGCGACCCAGATCTGTCTTCTGCTTTGCCCAGATGACCACACGCACATAGACACGGACGCAGACTCACACATGCACACACATACACACACATGTACAGATACGCAAAGATACACATGACATTTAGGTTAGTGACAAGATATTGTGCAAAGATGGAGAAACCCAGGTGACACAGAGACAGTGAACCTTTATTGTGATATTGCCCCCTTGAGCCAAAGAAAACACATTTAGACTAGTATAGACACTCATTTGCATGCTTTTGTGCTGTTTTGCCCTTCAAACAGTGGTAGTGGTTGTTGTTTTCTTACTGTTCAATCAGTAATCTACTTGAACTCTCATTCCAATACGTGACTGATCGTGCATTGTTATCTTAGTCAATATCAGTGGCGCTCAATACATCCACAGAAAATTAAATGCCAGTGGAGACATCAAAAGGAAACTATGAATGACAGTAATGGATGTCACACTGCTTACAAAGTAAATCAGTGGACAGCCCTGAAAAACACTGACGTGATGCTTCCTTGAATGGTCTCGTTGAAAAAGAGAAACTTTCTGAATTATGGGACAAAAAGTATAATCTCTCAATCTCCATTTACCTGTATTCCATAATGAATACATGTAAGGGTATAACTGCACCATCAAAATAAGTGAACATATATGTATTATATGTAAGGCTGATATGAATTTGAGGGAAAACCATGATTCTAAGAGTGCATCCAAACTCCATTATTGTTTTGTTTTTTTTATTTTCCCATGGGGTCTTTCATTTCCCATGGGGGGCTGTGATTATAATGTTTCTTTCTAGTTATGTTTGATTCCGGTAATCAAAGTGCTTTAAATTAAAATTCTGCATTATAAAAAATCACAGTTTTATACAGAGATGGTGCCACATCTTCATTAGTCGATCACTAAGCAAAAAGCAATTCCAAGATTCTCGCTGACTGAATGTGGACTACAAGTAATGAGGAAGTTGTAGTTCCTGATCTTATATAAATATTAATTCTTTGTTTTGTGTGCAGTTGTTGGGCAAGCTAAATATCTCCCAGAATATCAGCTTTTAAGGCTCTGCACATGCCATCATTAAGGAGCAGGAATTCAGGATTCCAAAATTAGCCAGCATTTACAAAAACATGACAAATCACATACATTGAATATGTAGTAACATGGGGGAAAAAATTGTGCTTATAGTTATAAAATAACATCAGTCTTACTGTGGCAAGCAGTCACATAAAGAACCAAAACCAAATCATTTACAATAAACTGACAATTTTTTCATACAGCTAGGATTTGTGTTGCATCACAGTAGATTCCTGTACTCTTAATTATGCTGAACAATATGTAAAAATTCAAAAATATATGAAGGGGTTCTATGGAGAAGGGATGTAGAAACATGAAATAATTTGGAATTCAGAACCACAAATAAGTTTACAGAGTATTTGGGAAGGAAGGATGTTACTCCGCCCCAGTAAGCTTGTCCACGAACCTCCCCTGCTGAGAAGTCAGCTTTCATGTTCTTCTCCAGCGCACATGTAAAGTCACTGTGGGCTATCTTTTCCGGGCCCGGGGCAAAGGCAGTGCTTAGCTGTATACCTGAGCTAACGTGCTGCAAGAGAATACCGCCCTCACCGCAACACACACAACATCACTTGTCTATAGCTCTAATGCACTCTTTCCTGTCACCCCACCCCCACGCCCACCACCACCTCCAACACACTCACACACACACACACACACACACACCATGTGCACTGTTTGATTGCCTCCATGGTTGTCTGCATGGTTGTCATTAATACTCATTATGGGGGGATGGTTTTATTGAAGGAGGTTGTGTTGAAGCATCTTCTGAATTATTCATACTTCCCTTACACCAGTCACACGCACACGCGCGTGCATGCACACACACACATTGAATTGCAGGAAGCTGGAGCAGACTGGAGTGAGAGCAGGAGGGAGAGACATGCAGTCTATATAGGTCACATCCGTTTTCATTTGCATCATGCAGAAGCTAGAAGCCAGAGCGGCGAGGATAAGGGAGGAGGGGGGGCGAAGGCTTATAACAGAAGGCAGGTAAACAGACACATGAAAACACAGAGGTCCCAGCAGAGGAGTGTCCATGTTTGAGAGACTTATCACACCTATGAGTGAAGTTTGCAGTGACTTCTACAGCCAGGCATAAGGAAGTGTGTGTGTGTGTGTGTGTGTGTGTGTGTGTGTGTGTGTGTGTGTGTAAATATCACACCTAGTGTTGTGGAGCATGGCCTACATTATGCACAAAAATGGATGCACATTTACATTTAGTTTGATCATATATTCAATCAAATATTCATTACAGGAATTCAGATTTTAATATTCTTAATCACATGCATGCAGTGGAAAACATAAAGGAAGGCTAAGGAGTGTATGGGATTCTGTTGGGCAGAGCATCACTTCACCACAGGAGACCTTAAAATAGGGGAGCCTGATTCTGTTGGGCAGAGCATCACCTCACCACAGGAGACCATAGAACAGGGGAGCCTGATTGCTTTAGAAGGACTGGATGTATTGGAGCAAATGCAGCTAATTATCTTTTACTTCTTATTGCAGGCATTTATTCTCTCAGCTGAAGCTTCTCCCTCTATTACATTTGTTGTGGAGCAATTTTCAATGGAAGACTTTTGCATACCTGCATCATTGCTGGTTAAGGTGGTCTTGGATGGCCATTGGTGAGCAGGTGGAGAGGGGAGTGTATTAGTACTGGAGTGCATGCGGTACCCTCAGTATCCACATTCTCCTCTTCTTTTTGTAGGAATGATGTTATGTGCACCAGCAGACCTTGGAGAGCTTTGTCGGCATTCATACTGATGGAGTTTGTGGGTGACATGGGCTATTTCTGCCCTATTCTCCTTGCTCCTGGATATGGATCCAAAGAGTTGTCTGAGTGAAGTGATGCTCTGTGGGTCACCTGTGCTCAGCTACTTGGGATCCACTTGCAACCAAGATAAAAAACTGCGTCTTCTTGTCCACTGCCTGATATGGGTGCTGCTCTACTCTACTACCCATGCTCTCCATCATTAACATACCGGTTTTCACACCGGTTTTAGAATCGCTGCATTGGCTACCCGTGCGTTTCAGGATCAATTTTAAGGTTCTTTTATTAGTTTTTAAATGTCTTAATGGTCTTGGCCCGACTTATTTATCCGACCTGCTTTTATTCTATCAACCCTCGTGGACTCTGAGGTCCTCTGGCACCGGCCTTTTAACCATTCCACAAGTAAGCTCTAAAACGCACGGGGAAGCGGCCTTCTGTTATTATGGTCCCCGACTGTGGAACAGCCTGCCGGGGAACCTCAGGGCCGCAGAGACTGTTGAGATTTTTAAAAAGAGGCTCAAGACACACCTTTTTAATCAGGCCTTTAATTGATTTTTTGATTATTTTTAATTTTTTTTTATGTTCTTATGCTTTTTTATGTCTTATCCTTATTTTACTTGATACTTTTACTGTTTTACTCCCTCAGTTCTTATTTTTTCACTTTTTAGCTTTTACACCTTTTATCCCATTTACTGTTTTAGTCCTTCAGTTTTTAGCTCCAGTGTTTCCTCATGGTGTTTCCTCATGGGGGCCTGCCAGGCTGGGAGATGTTTCCGGTCTACCGCTGGGGGTGCTGTCCCGTGGACGGCTCTGGCCTGGGTGGTTAGGGGGCTCTGTGCCTTGGTGTGGAACCTCCGGTCTGTCCGGGTCGGGGTGGTCTTTGTGGCGATACCACCTGTGGTCACGGACCGTGACCTCCCTCGGCCTGGTGGGCCCCCAAAGGCGGCGTCTCCTTCGCCTCAGGTCTCGGTGCCCAGCCATGTCTCAGCTTGTTTGTGTGTGTGGGTGTGGGTGTTTGAGTGTGTGTATGCATGTGTGTGTGTATCTGTGTGTGTGTCCTTTTTCTTGATTCTCTTGTTTCTCTTTGTTGTTTTTATCCTTTGTGAGGCACTTTGTGCTACCCAGTGTATGAAAAGTGCCATATAAATAAAGATTGAATTGAATTGAATTGAATTGAATTGAATTGAATTGAATTAAGGTAGGAGAAAAGGGCAGACTTGTGATGGTTGCTGGCAAGGATGTAGTCTTCCAGCTGCTCTTGGCAAGGTGCTGCCTCACATTCTCATACTTCTGGATAAGGGAGGAATGTTGAATATTACTCTGATGACGTATTGTACAGCAGTCAATCAATGCAGTACAACGGCCTTTTGTTGATGTTTAAACCTCTAATGCTAGATTTCTGTTTATCTAACCACTGCAGGGCTTTGGTCACAAGACTTCAGCTGTTTCGGTTACACTTATCTGAAGAACTGGAGCATTACAGTGGTGCATTTTGATACTAATAGTAGAAGTGGTTTATTGTCAGTGAGTACTTCACCGCTACATGCTCAAACTGGAGATTGTGAAAAAAACAAAATGAAAAAGGAACAGAATATACTTTCCTTCAGGGTAAAATACCATTTCTTTGATCCATTACACGTCCACTTAAAAAAAAAAGCACAAAATGAATGCCTCTAATGTAAAGAACCTATATCTATTTTAAAACTATTTTATTGCATGTTAAAAAAACATTAATGAGGTACATGTAACCTGCTTCCACTGTCACTCATAAACCTGCTAGAGCTAGAACATATCCAAGAGGATTGAGTCAATACTTGCCCAGCACTACAATTCAAAAGAGCATTTTTCCCTTGATATTTTAAGGAGGATTGAGCTATGAGGAAGAGTGACATTTTAAGCCAGCTGAGGGCATACAAAGAGGACTATCACCATTTTAGTTGAAGGCTGCTGAGGAGCAGAACTTGATTTGAACTCAGAAAGATTTATTGCAAATAGCGTTTACACTCTTTTAATGGTGGGATTAACATTGACTGCAATTTAAGGACTGGGGAACCTTTGTGGGAATAATAATGACTTTTTTGTAAAATAAAACATTTTTTTCCCGTAGGAACTCACCCTCACTTACATGGTGGTATGATCCCTGTTCTTATAAAATGTTATACCACAACAGTGAAGTTTTTTAATCTTTTCATGATCACAGGACAAGACAAAATCAGAAACACCAAGACTAAACTTCAGCTACAAAGTAATTGCAAGTCAAACATGGAAACAGAGAGCAAAAACAGAACATCTGCTACTGGAAAAAAAGATAAGATCAACAAAATATGAAAAAGAGGGGAAGCTACTTATTCAGTGACATGGGTATGAATGACAGGAGTAAAGGCAACAAGCACTGGAGCAGAAGCTTGTGTAAAGAATCAAACAGCTGCTTTTTTTTATTTCTTTAGGTCAGAAATTTGAGAATATTTCAGAATATCATAAAATATGAAATAACTGTTAAATTCAGTTAACAAGTGAACAGCAAAAATGAGAATGTAAAAAAAACAAATTAACAAAACTTTAAATAAAGGTAGAAATAATCAATGTCTGCTAAAATAAATCATCATCAACATCATCAACATCTTAGGTTTTTCAATAAAACTATACTAACAGAAAATATAAACTGTGGAATTGGAAACAAGTATGGCGTCAAATGTTGGTGAAAGTTTCATCTGTAGGATGCGGTAAGTCTTAGGGACAGGAAGAAAAAGCAGCTCAAATTAGATCTGCTCCTCCTTAGCATTGAGAGAAGCCAGTTGAGATGTTTTAGGTATATCCATCCTAGAGGAGACCCTGGGGCAGAAGTAGTATGTCTCTCAGATTGGCAGGGAATGATTTTGGATTCCCCCAGAGATCTTGGTGTAAGTGGCTGGGGAGAGGAGTGTCTGGACTTACCTAGTGCAGCTGCTACAGCTGTGACACGCACCTAGATAGGGGGTTGGGAGATGAACGGACTGATGAAAGTAATATTTCTCATTATTTGACACATATTTTAATGTTGTAATATAATCAATCAAAGTGAGTGTATTTAAAATCTACATTTCAAAAATAGAGCGATACAATCTGGGGGTCAGTACTGAGATACAATTTGGATTGTAACAGATGTTATATGAATTAAAATTAATTGCTTTCAATTAGGATTGGTATTTGGGGCTTTTTAGTCTTGTGCATAGAACCAAAACGACCACTTGAAGAGGAGAAGTCATACAAACAAAGGGAACTGAACTGGGAAAGAAGGAAATCTCAGAGCGCAACTTAAGTGCAGGCAAAAAGAATGCAAGAGATCAACCAAGTATAGAAGAAAGAAAGATTTTCTTTCAAAAACTCAATTTAATTTGTCATTTTTACAAGAACAAAACCATTATCCAAACAAAAAACAACAACATTCAGTTGAGGAGACCTCCAAAGACCAGCACCTCATCCTCCACCAGACATAGTTCATCTTTGAGGCACCATGTGCTCTTAAACTCCTCAATATTGTTCGTTGCTCGCTAAAAATTAAAGTCTGTTTTTATTCGACCATCCTAGAGAAGATGGTCTGAAGATCGCAGTCCAGAGATGTGCCTATCTTGTTCCTCTTCCTAATGTAGACGGCCACTTTTGCCTGACCTATAAGGAAGTTCAGCAGCTGGCATATAGCTTTCTCTCTCCTGCTGAAACCCAAAATAAAGATAGTTTGTGAAAGAAAGAGAGACTAAGATTTCAGTATCATTGACTATCACTAGCACTAATGATTGTGACTGCTCTCTGTTTCTCTTTGAGTGTGTGTGCAAATTATATGAAGCTGCAGAATGAGGGGAGGGTGGTTGGGGATTAGTATGATTGAATACACCCTCCCTCTTTCATCTGCTATCTGCCAGGGTCAGTGAACATTCACAACATTCCCAAACTTACTACAACAACCGACCACTTTCATTAGCCTACCCCCCATCTCCCACTAGGTTTCTCTGCACAAAAGTTGTGCTTCTGGCTCTCCATGTAACCAACATCCACTGAGCTGGAGGTTGTAGCCTTAAATAACCATCCTCATATTCTTTAAACCATTTCAATGGAAAATACACAAACCAGGAAAGAAAACTGCTAATCACAAACTGAAGATATTGAATTTGTAAATTAAAAAAATAATCCTTACAATGTCCTTGGTCCTTCCCACTGTATGTGAATTCATTACTCTCTTTGGTCTTTGTCTTTTGTATGTACCGTAATTTCTGGACTACAGAGCGCACCTGATTATAAACCGCATAATCTCATTTTAGAAAGAAAATCAATTTTGTACTTATACAAGCCGCACCAGATTTGAAGCCGCAGGTATCCCACGTAGTAATATGAAAAATTAGATCGAAAACATTCCGTACCGGTATATGTTTTTATTACCATAAGAGACGAGTCACTGACGAGTGACAGACAGGTAATAAACAACAGTCACTCCTTTGACTTGTATGTTTATACAGAGACCTTAAATCCAAATTTCATCACGTCAGGATTTTTTAACTTTTCTTTTGATTTAATCCGCTTAGCAACATAAACAAATATATTCTACCGGTAAATGTTTTTTTCTAACGGTGTCTGTAATGCAGCTACCTTGAAATATACGTTTGTATCAGCTACACACAAATTATGTTGTTTATGCTTTTTTACTGAAACAATGAACAATCTAAAACTCCCCGATGGCCCACCTCTAAAATCTTCTATTTTCATCGCGGTGGCGATTGCTTTTGCCTTCAGTCTGATTTGTACAGCAGAAACACCGCGGCCGCCTGCTCTGTGTGTGTTCACCCAATCTTCCAGAACGTTTCCATGCTCGGGCCTCCTGCGATGTTTACGTCTAAAAGCTTTTGTCGTCTTTTTGTTTTGGATCATTTCTTTATGCGGCCGTCTCCACCTTCTTGCCATTGATTACCGTAATGTATGCCAAGATTACGCACGGCAGCTCGATTTCCTTCTTCAACCGCCAGAGTGATCACTTTTAACTTAAAAGCTGCATCATGTGCTTTTCTTCTAGTATTTTCCACGTTGATGAGGGTTAGTAAAAATGACTGATTCACGATAGTTGTGATAGTGCACCACGAAAAAAATAAGCCGCACTGCAGAATAAGCCGCAGTGTTTAAAGTGTAGGAAAAAAGTAGGGGTTTATAGTCCAGAAATTACAGTATGTAATATGTTTATTGCCTTATTTACCTTTACAGAAATTCCCTTGTTTGAAATCGATGGAATGTCGCCAAAGGTGACTTCGCTGATAAATTTGAGGAGTGTCAGAGCAACACAAACCTATGTGATGATATAGGACTTGATATAATATGCAGGGAGCTCCTTTAAATAGTATAAAAAGAAAAATGAGATAATATAGTTTGGGCCCAAATGCAGACCGCAGTGTCAGAGACAGACGGAAAGCACAGGTGAGCTGGTGGACACAGGTTTTAGCTGGGACACATGGAAGATGGGGTGAATCCTTACTGATTTGGGCAAGGTCAGCCGAACGGCAGAGGGGTTTATGATGTTATGTTAACAGGGAAAGGACCGATGAAGCAGGGGTGACCTTGCGGGACCTGGTTGCCAGCGGGATGTTCCAGGTGGACAACCAGACCAACTGACCCGGCTGGGAAGCGGCTGACCTAGTTGCCTTCCAGGTCTCGTGGGCCCTCTGAAAGAACTCCCGTATGGAGGGCACCTGCTCCAGGAGCAGGAGTCCGCGGTGCAGGTTGATAGCCCAGGGAGGCCTCGAAGACAATCCGGTCGCGGAGCAAGTGAGGGTGTTGTGGGCGTACTCCACCCACGGGAGATGCTGGCTCCAGGTCGATGGGTTACAGGTGGCCACGCAGCATAAGGCCAACTCCAGGTCCTGGTTGGCCCTCTTGGCCTTACCATTGGATTGTGGATGATACCCAGAGGACAAACTGACGGAGGCTCCTGAGGCCTTAGCGAAGGCTCTCCACACCTGAGAGGTGAATTGCAGCCCCCTGTCAGACACTATGTTGGCCGGAATTCCGTGGAGCTGGAAAACCTGGTCAACAAATAGGGTGGCCGTCTCCACAGCGGGGGAAAGCTTTGACAGCGCGATAAAATGAGCCGCCTTGGAGAACCGGTCCACAATGGTCAGGATGACCGTGTTCCCCTTGGACGGTGGAAGTCCCGTGACAAAGTCCATGGCAATGTGGGACCAGGGTCATCCGGGGATGGACAGGGGCTTTATGAGTCCCGCCAGCGCTTGGTGTTGCCTTGCCCCGAGCACAGGCTTTGTGCACAGCCACGAATTCTCGCACGTCCTCGAGCCTGGTCCTGCTCAAGGTTTCTTCCTGTTAAAGGGGAGTTTTTCCTTGCCACTGTTGCTTGTCTGGGGTTAGGCCCTGGGATTCTGGAAAGCGCCTTGAAACAATTTTGATTGTAAAAGACGCTATATAAATAAAGATTGATTTGATTTGAATATTTAAAAGGATTCTGTATACACCATATATATATAAATATATACCCAAGTCAGCCATGCCCGGGGCAAAGAGAGAAACCACCTACTTCAGGAGGAGGTCCGAGCAGGCGTGGAGGAAGAGCAAGTGGGTAGGGCAGTGGGCTCCGGCAGCAGGGGGCATGGACAAGGTGGGAGAGCGCGTTACAGCGCAAAGTTACCTGGTCAAACAACATGCAGGCAGACTTCCACCGCGTCCGGTTCCTTGTGGCGGCAGTCTACGATGCCCTCCCCAGCCCAGCAAACCTCCATGCGTGGGGAAAGAGTGAGACACCCACCTGTTCCCTTTGCTCCGGAAGAGGAACATCTCCTTAGCAGCTGCCCAAAGTCCCTGGCTGATGGTCGCTATCGCTGGCGCCACGACCAGGTACTCAAAGCAGTGGCTGAGAGCATAGCCTTGACAATTAGCACCAGCAAACACCATCATGCTCCGAAGAAGGCAATCTCCTTCATAAAAGCTGGAGAGAGACCTCGTGCAGGTCCACAGATAACAACGGGACTCCTCCACACAGCTCCTGATTGGCAACTACACGTTGACCTGGGAAAACAACTGATATTCCCCCAGCACATCGTAACAACATCTCTACGGCCAGACATGATCATCATCTCAGAGGCTTCGAAATACCTGATCATGCTGGAGCTTACAGTGCCCTGGGAAGAGCGGATTGAGGAAACCAATGAAAGGAAACGTGCCAAGTATCAGGAGCTGGTGGAGGACTGCAGGGGCAGGGGCTGGAGGACCTTCTACGAGCCCATAGAAGTTGGCTGTCGAGGCTTTGCAGGACTCTCCCTCTGTAAAGTCTTTGGCCGATTGGGAGTCACAGGGCCAGCCAAAAAGAGGGCCATTAAATCTGCAAGTGAAGCTGCAGAGAAAGCCACGAGGTGGCTGTGGCTGAAAAGGGCAGATCCGTGGGTTGCTACTGGGACACAAGCCGGGTCTTGATCACCCCGGCTGGGTCGCCTGGGCGAGGGTGTATGATGTTGTGAGACCCGAAACACCCTATGAGATGTATCTTTTAAGTTAAGATGTGTATATATATATATACACACACACACACACACACACACACATATATATACATACATACATACTGTATATATAGTGTTTTACAACTAAACATTATATATTTAGTTACTAATGCATCCATGCAGTGACAAATAACAATCTGTGTGCCCCTTCTACTCCACCTGTGTTTCTTCCCATTACAACCCATTACCATTATTTTCAGTTCCAAAGAGCCTGATTCCCTACATGCACAGCAGTGCCCTCATCCTTTTCATCCCTCACTCTTCTCATTCATCATTGTTAGATTGCTAAATGGAGCACTGCTCATCACCTCTAACCCTTTTTTCTGAGCCATGGGACCTTCTAGCATTGTAACGCTACTGTAATCCCAGAAGGAGCGATTTGGTGTGACCCATTCAACTCAGTAACATCCCATAGATCTCAGGATGCATCAAGACTCCATTCCTCTTTATTTCACTCCCTTTTTAAAAATTCTGCCTCAAGATATAATTTTCTGTCTGAATCATTTTAGGCTCATTTGTACACAGAAGGTGGACTACAGTCACACATATGTATTCACATTAATTATAATTCTTTCAAGTGCCTCTACTTAATTCACATCACAAGACCACCAGCTTTTTCCCTCTACTCATCAACAACACAGTTGTGGATGTCATTTACAACACCAAGTTTCTGGGGGTGCACATTTCAGACACCCTCACCTGGTCTGTGAACACCACATCACTGGTGAAGCAGGCACCACAGCACCTGCAGTGTGGCATATGAAGAGATCCCACCTGACCCCACCCATCTTAAACGCCTTTGACACGAGCAACATCCTGTCCGACTGTGTCTGTGTGGTTTGGAGGTTGTAGGGCCCCTGACTGGAGAAATTTGAGGTGGGCTGTGAGGACAGCAGAGAGGATCACAGTGACCTCTCTTCCCCATTTAGGACATTGCATCCAAGTTCTGTGTGAGCCAAACGAGGAATATCAACCGTGATGACTCACACTGCCGCTACAGTTTGCCCTGCTGGCCTCTGTGAAAAGGTTCAGGAGGATTTGATGCAGGACTACCAGAGTCTGAAATAGCTTTTTTCCCTTACCACCAGACTGATAAGCAGAATATAGCAGATGGATGCTATGTCATTGTACAGACACTATTTCAGTTTCAGACAAATTTTTGCGCTGCTGCTTTGACTTTTTTAAAAATTGATCTTCTGTTACATACATTTTTTTTACATTTTATATTTTATTCTCTCTACAGGGAGTGCAGAATTATTAGGCAAATGAGTATTTTGACCACATCATCCTCTTTATGCACGTTGTCTTACTCCTAGCTGTATAGGCTCGAAAGCCCACTACCAATTAAGCATTTCAGGTGATGTGCATCTCTGTAATAAGAAGGGGTGTGGTCCAATGACATCAACACCCTATATTAGGTGTGCATAATTATTAGGCAACTTCCTTTCCTTTGGCAAAATGGGTCAGAAAAGGGACTTGACAGGCTCTGAAAAGTCAAAAATAGTGAGATATCTTACAGAGGGATGCAGCACTCTTAAAAATGCCAAGCTTCTGAAGCGTGATCATCGAACAATCAAGCGTTTCATTCAAAATAGTCAACAGGGTCGCAAGAAGCGTGTGGAAAAACGAAGGCGCAAAATAACTGCCCATGAGCTGAGAAAAGTCAACCGTGCAGCTGCCAAGATGCCACTTGCCACCAGTTTTGCCATATTTCAGAGCTGCAACATCACTGGAGTGCCCAAAAGCACAAGGTGTGCAATATTCAGAGACATGGCCAAGGTAAGAAAGGCTGAAAATGACCACCACTGAACAAGACACACAAGCTGAAACGTCAAGACTGGGCCAAGAAATATCTCAAGACTGATTTTTCTAAGGTTTTATGGACTGATGAAATGAGAGTGAGTCTTGATGGGCCAGATGGATGGGCCCGTGGCTGGATCGGTAAAGGGCAGAGAGCTCCAGTCCGACTCAGACGCCAGCAAGGTGGAGGTGGGGTACTGGTATGGGCTGGTATCATCAAAGGTGAGCTTGTGGGGCCTTTTCGGGTTGAGGATGGAGTCAAGCTCAACTCCCAGTCCTACTGCCAGTTTCTGGAAGACACCTTCAAGCAGTGGTACAGGAAGAAGTCCGCATCCTTCAAGAAAAACATGACTTTCATGCAGGACAATGCTCCATCACACACATCCAAGTACTCCAGAGTGGCTGGCAAGAAAGGGCCTAAAAGAAGAAAAACTAATGACATGGCCTCTTTGTTCACCTGATCTGAACCCCTTAGAGAACCTGTGGTCCCTCATCAAATGTGAGATTTACAAGGAGGGAAAACAGTGTCTGGTAGGCTGTGGTTGCTGCTGCACGCAATGTTGATCAAAACACTGACAGAATCCATGGATGGCAGGCTTTTGAGTGTCCTTGCAAAGAAAGGTGGCTATATTGGTCACTGATTTGTTTTTGAATGTCAGAAATGTATATTTGTGAATGTTGAGCTGTTATAGTGGTTTCCCTGGTGAAAATAAATAATTTAAATGGGTATATATTTAAGTTGCCTAATAATTATGCACAGTAATAGTCACCTGAACACAGATATCCTCCTAAAATAGCTAAAACCAAAAAAGCCCCACTCCAACTCCCAAAAATATTCAGTTTTGATATTAATGAGTCTTTTGGGTTCATTAAGAACATGGTTGTTGTTCAATAATAAAATTAATCCTCAAAAATGCAACTTGCCTAATAATTCTGCACTCTCTGTATCGTCTAAAATATATATCAGCATCTTCAGTGTTCAGATAACCAAGGAAAACAAAAAAATGACAAATGATAAATACACAACTGTCCAAAGTTCAGCAGGAATATCTCCAGTGTGGTGTCTATTCTGAAGAAGGTATGTAGTGTGTAAATAAGTAATTGTGTGGTAAATTAATGTATTGAAAGAGAAAATGGGGATCTTATCTAAGCGGAATGGTTTGGGGCATAGGGGTTTTATGTGTCCAGATGTGTTTATTGTCAAGGCTCCCAACCACAGGCAGGAAAGAGTTGTGGTATCTCTATTTCACACCGCTCGGGTGAAGCAAGTACAGGAGAGAGTAAGAATGCAATCCCCAACAACCAGAAATGATGGGATTCCTACGTACATAAATACACAGACGTCAGCACAATGATGAGTGCAATGGTTAAGGCTCTCCTGAAGTGAACCACTTTGTTGATAATGGCAGCTTCCTTCCCAATACATGTAAAGATGTATTTGAAAAATGGAAATTGCGCACTCACAATCAAGAGGCTTCTGTTACAGTACATGGTTATTCTCCCAGTGACATGATGCACAGTGAGATAGCAAAGCTCACATCCATTTAATCCTTCACTCTAATCCCAAAGTTTTTAATCAACATTCAATTACATCCTACACTACAACAATAATAACTATGTCCTAAGTTATGATTCCACTTCCCTTTTTCATGTCAACTTAACAGTTCTCAGTGTTTCCATGACATCCCTATTTATATTAGGCAATTTTCTATCTTGTCTTACAGGTATCAGAGACAGTCCTAACAAATGAGGTATATCTCAGGAACACCTCAGAGTGAGAATAGTGCCAGTTGAATGTGGCAATCAGTGCTTGCTGGGTACAAAAGAGTCATAGAGGTTGATTGCACAGTGGGGGCTGCAGAACAGTGCTCCTCAGACTCTCTTCATACTAGGAATAATAAGCTCTAGCACCCACAGTGTGAAACAACAGACTGCTAATTGGAATCAGCACGCCTCTTCCTGAGGATTTTCAAATGTATGCCTGATGTGCAGTTCATTTTAAAGAAAAGAATATATTCTTGCAGCTTATGTCCATGTTTGACAATAAAAAGTGTATTTAATATTTTTAGGATGTAAGTACAATGTAATGACATCACCAACCTTTGTCCTTTGAGGGGAGATCAGAAAATCTGATTATTCCTAGTCACTGTATATTTACTTTTTCATTACAAAAGAAACAAACAACAATCACAAAATCTTGTTTTCTTTTGAAAGCTGTATAATTTGTACAGTTGTGACACCTTTTTTTCCTTAGACCCTGGAACAGGTTCCGTTTAAATGACAGCTTGTTATGATGTATTTCCCTGATCTCTGCCTATTCTCTTCTCTACCTATCCTCTCCCTTCTCCTCTCTCTCTACCCAGCCGGCCATCAGCAGGAGGGTCCCCCTATATGAGCCTGGTCCTGCTCAAGGTTTCTTCCTGTTGAAGGGGAGTTTTTCCTTGCCACTGTTGCTTGTTGGGGGTCAGGCCCTGAGATTCTGTAAAGCACCTAGAGACAATCTTGATTGTAACGGATGCTATATAAATAAAGATTGATTGATTGATATGATATGTGATGTGTACACACATCCACACATAGACATTACACTCCCACCAAACCAATAACTGATTTCTTAAAATGTAAAACAACCCCTGCTATTTTTGACTTGTTATGTGGTATTTAAAGTGGTTCCATCATCCTTCAAAAAGGCCAGCCCATGTGAGGCCAATCATAAATTACTTCGGGTCAGTTTCACTGCTCAGAGGATTCCTCTCTGGGTATCCTATGTAAGCGAACAGGCATTCTCAGGGATGAAGGTCAACAAATCCAAATGCAGATCCTCTATCACCAATGACCACCTCTCAGCTGTCCATCGCATAGCCACCTCAGACATTCAGCCAGATTTCAATAGCCTTTTCAAGCCCGAAACAGACTGGATTATTTTCAATCTGACACGATTCATGCGTCTAATGCGCCCCCCCCCCCCCATCCAGAGCATTACCACTTGTTTTAATAACAAATTGGCGACAAATGGATGAATAAATGAATTAACGAACGAACGAACGAACGAACAAACCAGTCTGTTAATCCTGATGAGAGGATATGTAGGTTAGCCTGGAATGAGCTGCAGGTGTGTAGAAACCTGGTGGGAGAAATCCAAGGTAACGTCTCTGACCTAACGAAACACACACAGATGTAGAGACAAGACTCATAAAGGCTGGGGGAGAGGGACATTATGGAACCCTAAAAACTTTCAGTCCTATGAGTGGCTGTGAACAGTCTTCTCACGGAATGCACAGCTTGTGACAGTCCTTTCATCCAACTGTTGTTAGGACCGTTGCTCCTGGACCTCTGTTAGTCGAAACCCCGTGCTTCTCACTTTCGCATGGTTTTAGAGCTCAGAAAGATGTTATTGGGTTATAAGCAATTCTAGCTTTACACATGAGGAACTTAACAAAGTCCAGTCCGGTCCTTAAATCTCAGTGGATCATCATCGAATATTGTTGGTCAGATTGTTGGTCAGGGAGGTGGCTAGCATTGATGGACTCGGCAAACACTCTCACAAGCACTGCTTTGCTTTTCTTCTTCACATAGCAGGGTTTTAGGTGGTGGCAGGAGGTAATGCTGTGGCAGGTTACCTTCCCAATTGATTTCTTCCCTTTCTTCTATAACATTTTATTGGAGAAGCTTGTATATTTCATCATCAAAGCATTCTCTCTGCTCATATACTTTTTGTTGTGCCTTGGCAGCCTTTAACCTCTTAACATTCCTAGTCATTCCACTTCTCTGTGCTTGGCCTTGAACACCAATTGCCTCTCTGCATTTTCAACCTCCAGTTGTTCCAGGTATTTGATATGTGGTTCTTTCTTGAACAGAACCTGTATTGCAATTTCTTTGGCGGCAACTCTAACAGCAGCTTCCTGTCAGAGTACTCCTGAGCAGAGTGCTGGCTTGAACGTATGTGACCTTGGAGTTGCTTAGAGGATGAACTGAAGACTTGGTGTGGTGAGATCTGAGACTTCTATCTGATGAGGCACATCTGAAGATTCTTTATATCCCTCCTCTCTCTCCAAACCCTTGATCTTTATCAATTCCTGAATGAAGATATTCTCTAGCTATCTTAAATATTTCCCTGTCACTGCCTAATAGGTGTCTATTCTCCTATGGGTATGAGGTTCTGGAATATTATTGCATCTTTACTCTTCATAAACATCATCTTGATTCTTTGCGGCATTGCTCACCTTGGTGGTAGCAGTGTTTGGGTATAGCTCACGTGCACATAAGTGAGGGGCGTGGCTTTGGTGAGAGACTCAAGGAAGGAGGGATTCATGAGGGGGGATTCAAGTCTTGCTAGTAGTTGTCAAATGGAAACTCCACCTTTAATCATTGGATAACCAATACCTAACAGGAGGTTTTTAATATCATAAAATAATGACAATAGCCACTATATATAAGGGAAGATAATGAATACAAAGCCAAAAAGATTAACAAATTATTGGGTTTTTTTGTGATCCTGTAACTCATATGGACAAGAAAGTTTAAAATTTTGATCATTGGCCAGAAGAGACTGATTTTTTAGAGAGAGAGAACACTGTTTCAATGTGTTTCAACGGTCTGGACCAGAATATATTGTAGACAAATGCTGGAATATTAAAAAAAAATAAAAAGTTAGCAGAAGGTTGGCAAGCCACGCGTGAACAGGGCTAAAAAAAACATAGTTAGCTGTGGCAGGGGTGAGGCACACACTGAAAAGAAGGAAAAAAGACAAGCTTGTTGCTGTAAGGCGAAAATACAGTTACAGCTGCTGGGGAAAAGCACACAGATAATAACAAAATAAATAAATAAAAAATTGAAACTAAGGCACTACCAAACAAGACAGAATTATCTGGCAAAGTACAATAGTGACGACAGAGCTTTTATGGTGAGGTTCATGAGCTGAATAGAAACCAGGCCTCACCTGCCACTCGGGGAACAAAGGGAAAAACTAAGCCACGCCTTCTGCCACATACTGCAAGGAATGAAGAAAAGGGAGAGGGAAGAGGAGAGAGAAAACACAAAAACCAAATCTACAACAACCACATCATTTATAGGTCAGCATTTTGCGGCTATGCGCACTAAATGGGGTGATATCTGAGGGTGTACCCACTGTCATCCATATCTCAGTATTCTAACAAAGGTTATTATATGCTTTTGTGCATACGGATTGTTGTCAGGTGTGTGTCTAGTGCTTTATGCATTGATTTGTTATTATGACCCCCAGCCAAAGGTACAGTCATTTTGTTAATAAATGAGAAGAGACAGTACACATGCACAGCCGAAGAAATACACATACACATAAAAAGAATTTAATCACATCTGTCGCAAAGTATGTTTAACTTAAGACATATGCCAGGAAGTACACCTTTCAAATATTGAAGTATATTTAATCCGTTACTTTGTATATGTGGCTGTATCGAACCCCAATCATACCCCAATCCCATCCTCTTTTAATTAAAGCATGCATTAAGTGTGAAATTAACTCTCTCCTATAGCAAGGCTGACAGCTGTGAAAAAAGAAGAAGAATCAAATGCCTTTGTCCCTCATGATAATAAGAAAGACAGACAGAAAGAAAGGGGATGAAGAGGAAACAGAAGAGACCAGAACCAGAAAGAAAAGACAGAAAATAACTGCAGATGGGAATGAAAGAAAAGACAGTCAGGCTGCAGAGGGATGAAAAAAGAGGATAGAAGAAAAGATAAGAAAATGGACAATGAAGGGAAAGTGAGCTCTAGGGGGAGATATATAAGTGAGCGGGCAATAGATGGTGCCCCCCCCCCCCCCCCCACACACACACACACACACACACACCACACACCCACATAGATAAATGGAACAATCATTGGCTCATTATGTAAACACAAACTTGAAGGAAACCTCAGGCAGCCATTTTGAAGTATGTTTTCAATGCATGAGTGTAAAATGGTACAAGCTGATATCACTTTCTTTCACTTTTGTCTTTAAAGTCATCTTTTCTTTCCTTTTATTTCAGTCAGGGTAAAAAAAACATCACATGTCATCTAACTTTCATTTCAGACTGGAAGTGCCATTGTTTTATACTCTTACTTGCTCCTCAGCAGCTTGATCTGTACTAAGTCATGGAAACGCCAGCTTTCTGCTTACTGACGTAGAATATCTTTTCCAGCAATCATTACAATGCAACCAACAGCAGGTCTTCTCTTCAGAGGTATGGCTTTAAGGTCTCAGATACCAGTCATGGTTATATCCCCCAAACCAGTGGTAGACACCGGAAGTAAGGCATGCCATCAAGCTAAGGAAGGAGTCTGATCAAGCCTTGAGCTGACAGGTACCAGAAGGCCAAGTGTGCAGCAGATCATGCAGTTGTGGAAGCGATCCCTGTACAACCTGGCAGGAGCTTGGTGCACATTGCCAGCATGAAGTTAGACCTGATCATGGTGCCTCTAGAACTCTGGCAAAATGATGTACAGATTTCCAGTTCTGTACATTATTTTTATGGACAGAATTTTCTAGGTATAACCAGGCTCTGGAGGGATTCCAGTGGGAACCACTAGGTTTCATCTCTACTTTTCGCAGATGAATATGTCTTGCTGGCTCCTTATTCGATGCCCCCTGGACACCCCCCTCAGGAGGTGTTTCAGACATGTCCCACCAGGACGAGATCGCAGGGAAGATCCACGACATGCTGGAGTGACTATGTGACTCGACTGGCCTCGGAGCCACGTACAGTCTTCAGGGCGTCCCTGCCCAGACCACTGCCCCCGCAACCCAGTACCAGGAGTAGCGGGAGTAGATGGAGGGATAGATGGAGAACTTTATGCTAATTTTGAGATACTGGTAATTGATTGCATTTATGTTATGGTAACGAGATAAGTGAGGGCGGAAGGGTTAGGTGTTATTTAACCCTAAAAGATACTGAGTTTCTTTGTTTTTATCTGTATGTTCGAAAAATACTATTAAGAAACAAATGGAAAAGTATCCCACATCAGCTGACTTGAAATGAGAGTGAGCAGAGAAAACGTAGCCTTAATCAAAGTAGAGGAATCTGACTTGCTAAACAAAAATCATTGTGAGGTAGATTTTATCAATTTGAAATACTACACAAGTTGGCAGTTTCTTTTTTTCATTCTTCATGCGGTAAAAAACACATATTTAAGTAGTATGTTGGTGTTTACATGTTGGTTTAATTTAAAACAAGGTTAGAGAGTAAGGGATGCTGCCATCAGCTTGCAGCCTGTAAGTAATGTCCAAGTAGTAATAACACACGCTTAATTCTATATCTGAGTCTCACCTTGCTACTCCCACACACTCGCTGCTCTTCATGCACTTTAAAGAGTGGGCAGGGGTAGAGAGAGGAAGAAATATATCGAAAGAAGGGGAGTGAGCGAGGCAGAAAGAGAGAGTGTGGTACGTGCATACATGCATGAATCACACTTCCATTAGTATCGTCAGCACAACACATATAGCCATTGATTAACACCTTTAAGCTCACACGTGCATGGAGAATCACGCTTCACAGCCATAGCTACACAGGTATGCGCGCTTTCACAGCTCTCCATTGCTTCCATGATGTTCTATCTTCCTGCGATATGTGTACCTCAAGCTTTTCCTCAGCCTCCGTAATAGACTACTGTATCTTGCACAATTTCACTGTGTCTACGGTTTAAAGTGGAGTAAGGAAGTGATTGTTTGTGTGGCTACATAAGTAACTGTAATGGACAGAAACAGCACATTCAACTGCTTATACATGTTTCTGAATATGCATGAAGCCATAGCCAGTCTACACAATCCAGTTTAAGCATACACTTGCAGCCCCTGTTATTAGTGTTCCCCATCAGCATGATTATGAGCAATGACTCGTTGATGTGATGTGAAAAGTCCTCATGAACAAGCCTAATTTATATTCAGGTGAATGCTTCCTCCTCTTTAGTATGTTCTCCGATTGTCGAGAGAGGACAGATGGCAGCATTGTGAAAAAGTTCAGTGCCCCTAACCAAGTCAACCTGTTGCTCCCTTGCATACATAAGGTACTAGGACACTGAAGATGTGTGTGTCACTCCGAAATCAGCCCCATCTGAAACATTAAAGCCACTCAGGGTGAATATTTCCATGCATTGGACATAACTGAGGATAAGTATGACATGTAACAGGGGAAAGAGAGCTAAGGCAAGATAACCCAGGATTAATAGAGAAGATACAAAAAAAAAAAAAACGGAGACAAACAGGGAACACATTGACTTACATCAATCTGACAGAGAAACATACACATAATATGGAAAAAAACAATTGAGACCAAGCAGGCTTAATGCTAATATTGTTATCTGTAGTTATGAGTGTGTGGGTGAATTGTGTGCGTGACCAGTGATGGACAAACAAGCTCTCCAGGGAGTAGTCATTTCTCTCACCTCGCAGCTGCATGCATACAGTAGGCAACAGCAACCTTTTTGAAAAGAAAAGACAATGAGCAACTGGAGGTGGATGGATTGAGGTTTTAAAAAAAAATCGTATACTTGGTAATTCATCTATCAATGTTCAGTTATTCACCACTGCCCTTTAACAAGATGGGTTGACTACATGAACCAACATGTGCCAGGTGACAACTATTTGACCATCTAGAGGAATAACTCTGTTAATAAACTGATTCCGTAGTGTGCAAAGCTGACCCAATTTGATGGACTGACTCAACAAAGTTTGTCCATTAAAACACACTTAGTGTGTGAAAGATTCCTAATAAAATTTACTGTCTTGTTTAAAAAAGGCTGTGACTGGCCTGTAAACATTTTAATCAGTCTTCTTTCAGATGGCCAGAGGTACTAATGGTATATATACTACGCTGTCATTTTCAATTTAGAAATTAAGATTTTAAACACAAAGAACATATTAATTCAGACAACTGATAACACTTCTAGCAAACTGCTAAACTTTCTTCACACTATCAGCTCATTTATGTCATCTGTCTCATGTTTATAGCAGGTCTACAGTATTCAGTGTTACCTGATAAGACATTTTGAAATATGGTAGCAGCATCTTAGAATTATTGTATTTTGTGAATAATAATCCATGTATGAAATAAGTCACATGTATTTACTTAAAATAAAATGCTAGAGTGTGTATGTTATAGCTTAAAACATATTAATCTCATACAATGGCTGAAGAACAGCACAATCTTTGTTACAGTCCGCCCTGCTTTAATGTTGTGTGTTAGCAGAGAGGCAAATTTAAATAAAGCTTTTTATCTAAAAAGGAGGATCTGTAACCAAATTTTCTTCGCTAATGAATTAACTTAGCCTTGTCAAACTATCTCACATCACACAGAGTGCACATTATTGCACAAATCAGATATCTTATATCTAGCAACATTGGCAGTATATAGTATTAAAAATGTAATATTTTTCCATGAATCAAAACCCTTATGTTTAAAAGTCAGGGAACACTGAACAGCCATAGTTTGCATAGCACAGCTGCAAGGAGCGACACTGCTTTTCGAAAATAATATTCCGTCTATATTTTCTTATGACAATAACAAGAATTCCTTCAAAAATTAAACACTTTCAGAAGCAGTTGTCCCAGCTGGAAACCCCGACCACCTCTTCTTGGGAATCTGAGTTGCCATCCAGATGGCAGATACATATATTCTCTACCAATTGACATCAGTCTGTTCCCAGCTCGTGACCTCCGAAACACCTATCCAGATGCTCTGGGACACATCCTGATAACTACTGAAGCAACTATGTTGGCTTCATTCAATGCAAAGGGGCAGTAAAGCTACTTGTGCTATTTTCCAGATGTTTGAGATCAAATCACACTATCTACAAAACTGAGTCATTCTCCAGTTGATAGTCTAGTCCAGGGGTGAGTTGGACCCCTAACCCGGAGTAGCACAGACCACCTCTGGAACCTGATTGGACACCTCCCTCTTTCACTACGAGTAATTGCACATTGCTTTGGAAGATGTGTGAATACAATCTCTTGTACAATTAAGCTGGTTTGCCAACTGCCCTTAAACATTAATAAAAAGGAAGGAAAATGGACAATTATAAAATAAGGCTATGTACATGACATTATAGGCATATATAACTGTCCATCCATCCATCCATCCATCCATCCATGGATATATAACTGTATAAATTGAATATATATATATGCTAGAATGTTGTTTGTTGTCTTTTGATGCTTTTCATCTTATTTTGTGCACTACATTGGAAATAGGGGGTGATTTTGGACACAACAAAAGATTAAGCTAAGTTTAGGCCTGTAAAATACAAGCTGGATATTGTTTCATTTAAACTGTAACTGCTGTAGGGAGAAATCAATTTCTAGTTTTGCCTAAACCTTATGCTTGGTGTATACCTGTTAAGGTCAAGCGTAGCGATGCATAATTTTGTGCATGAGGAAATTTGATTGGTATCTCTAGCTGTGCCCAGAGTGCATGCAGTGTGCCAGAGCAGAACGCCCTTGTCACCAGATGTCTGAGCAATATTTGGTAATTCATAAACTATAAATAGAACTATGGCTTTCTGTGCCCAATTGGACCTCACAGAAAACACTTTTCCTTGGGACAGGAGGGAAGGAACAAACATTGCAAATCCACTGCCATCATATTACCTCTTTAACAAAATGGCTGAATCTCTATTTAATACTTGTCATGTCTTTCTCTAAATCCATACTCTAAATGGAATGCCTTACATGACTCACATTTGCACACCGGAAGGGAAGAAAATCCGACAGTAAGAGAAAAATACACAGATGGTTGTTTCATTCTCCCATGGGATCACGTGCAGAAAAACATATGGACGTTGTTAATGACAAGTGATGTCATCGTCACATGTCACATGTTGACATAAATGTGTAGTCCTGAAGCATGATTTAAATAATAAAGATGTGGAAAGAACCAACAATCCACAGTCATCAACATATTTACTGGTTTTTACTATAAAAACACAATTATTTCCCAGAAGATTGTGACGGTGTTATACCATGATTTCTACCCAGGCATTTTTTTATGTAGGAGAATATTATGATAGAAACCCTTTTAAATATAACAGACTGTATAATGTATGTTGCCTTAGAAGGTTCTGAGTTTGACCCCCTCTTCAAATCAAATCAATCTTTATTTATATAGCGTCTTTTACAATCAAAATTGTTTCAAGGCACTTTCCAGAATCCCAGGGCCTGACCCCAGACAAGCAACAGTGGCAAGGAAAAACTCCCCTTTAACAGGAAGAAACCTTGAGCAGGACCAGGCTCATGTAGGGGGACCCTCCTGCTGATGGGGGGGCTGGGTAGAGAGAGAGAAAAAGGGGGAGGACGTAGGGAGAGAGAGAATAGTAGGAGAGGAGTGGGTGGAGGGAGAGGAGAGGAGAGGAGAGGAGAGGAGAGGAGAGGAGAGGAGAGGAGAGGAGAGGAGAGGAGAGAATGGGCATAGAGCATAGAAATACATACAAAAATACATTATATTGAGTAAGCTGCCGGTTGAGTGGGTCAGCGGGGTCGGAGGTCATTATGCAGCTCTAAAGGCAGCGATACCTGTAAATGAATGGGGGGGGGGAAGCAGAAAAACTACACAAGAAATAGCTTCACTAGTCTACTTGATGAGGAGGAGGAGAGGAGAGGAGAGGAGAGGAGAGGAGAGGAAACCATGACCCACTGTGGTGACAGAGGTCTGTCAGATGATCATGTTTCTGGGCCCCGGCAGCCTTGGCCTATAGCAGCATGACTAAGATGTTAACCTAATTATTAGACGACCCCCTAAGTATGATAATTTATCTGTCTATGATAGGAACTGGAACTACAGAGTTAGTAACAATAAGCTTTTTCAAAGAGGTAGGTTTTAAGCCTAAAGAAGCCATGCTTTTCTTTGCTATTATATGTTTGGCTTTATTTGACAGTCCAAAGACTTCCATTAAGAGAACCAACAGAAATGTTTACTACAATGAAAGTATTTAAAATCTACTGAAAAATATGCATAATATTTACTGCTATTGATTGGTTCAAAATATGGAGCAAAAAGTGTAAACAAATGCTGGAACATTTGGATAAATACCTCCCTAAAATAAATTTAACACAATAAAAGAAATTCAAAGAAAACCACAGGCTCAGGTGGTGACAGCAGAAGGTTGGCAAGCCACTCAAGTCGGCAATGAGGCACACACTGAAAAAAATGGCAATTTATCAATTGCAGGAGATATATATCTTTTATTTGTATGTGATATGTAGTCATAATTTATCAGATAATGTCTCCACAAAGCATTCAATATCGTCTGGATAGTGAAACTTTTCGTTCTGTTGTTAGATTTAGACAACTTTTATTGTCATTTAGCACAGGAATGTGCAGAATAAAATTTCATTGCACGTGGTTCAGCACAGTGATAAAATATGTAAATTACAAATAAATATTGGAATGCATGGTACACTTTACAATATCAGGATATGCAAAATGTACAGGTTACATGGATTACAAAAACTGTACGGTACCAGAATTTTCCAAAAGTGTCCAAGTTTGATCAATTGTCAGATTAGATAGTCCTATGGGATGGGTTTTCAGTTCAAAAGTCTGATGGCCTGGGGGACAAAGCTCTACAGAACCTCGTGGTCCTGCACTGAATGTGGCTGAACCTCTTCCCAGAGGCTAGTGGGAAATACAGTGGGGGTGTGAGGGGTCTCTGCTAACATCTCCCGCTCAGGATAAGCAGTGCTTCTATGCATTGTCCTGGATGGAGGGAAGCCCCAGTGGTTTTCTCCACTGTCCTCAACACTCTTCTTACATCCTTCCAATCAGAAGCGCCGCAGCCTCCACACCACACAGAGATGCAGTTTGTCAGGAAGGCCTTCTTGATGACCTAAACACAGGGAACACTTCATACCGGCATCCAATGGCCTCTTCCTCATGGCACTGAAGCCCTGGTGCTGTAATGATACCTCAGCAGCATAATCAGGGAATAATGAGACCTTCTCACTGAGAAGCTGTAGTTGGGCTTGTTGGTGAAGGACTCTGGCGACGATGATCCGCTGTCATTGACAAGTGGCTTGGGTATCTGGCTGTGATGGGCTCAATCTATTTTATTGGGCTTACTGAAGTTGCCATGGCCAAGAAGCTCTACGGTCAGCTGTGAAACAAATTCAGTTGGGTGACTTCTCCCTCTATAATCCTGATGTTGAACCTATCATTACACCCTCCACTTTAGTTTGAAGGAGCCACAAGCTATTTGCATGTACCCGCTCTACTTTAATGCAGCTATCATTAGCTGGGAGAGCCTTGTCCATGTCATCCAGGTGGTGCTGAGCTTCACAGTGTTCCTTTGGAGGGTGGCTAGACATGCTTCAACTGAGTCCAGATGACTGCATTTTCAGGTGGTCCACAAGCGTACAAATCTTAGGCAAGCTTGACACCATGGCTAGCGATGTTGTTGTCAATTAGACCTTTCTGTTAACCACTGTTCACTCCAATTTAGGGTCACAGGGAGTCCCTTCTATCCCAGCAGTCATTGAATAAGAGCTCACCCCAATCACTACATATCATACCAACTCACTGGGAGGCTAGTGCGCAACAGGACTCCTCTGCCACCTTCTGCTAATTCCAATATCTAATTGGACCATTGTACTCCATTGATACCTTCACATATCCTTCCACTTTTAGGGTTTTCACAATTTCTTCTTTTAAGAACTTGCGGCCAACATCATGCATGCTCATTTCCACTTCTTCTTTTGGTAAACTGTGTTGTTTCTCATACTTTGCATGTAGCTCTTCAATGTACTCTTTGTATCTAATGTACACTTCCTGTGGATCCATCAGCAAGATAACATCCTTCTTTGCATTTTCCTAAATTTTTCCAACATATTTATCGCAGCTCAGGTTTCGTTTTTTTAACATTTTCTAATTTATCAAATCCCTGCACATTCATGCAACAGTTATATCATGTTCTACATCTTGTCAAAGTAGTATTATTTAATTTTGATGATAATGTTAACTATGCTCATTCTTAAGCCTTTCCCTCACACACAATCCTTTAATGATACTCCTGCAAGTATCTTGCCTTTCTCTCCTTTCAAAAGAAAAAGAGAAAGACTAATTTTATCATCTCAGCTGCCTGCAGTGGAGCCACTGAGCCAAAACACCACTATGCTGCAGACAGACCCTCACACAGCATGCTGTCTTTCTCCTCCCTGTAAGCTGGTCAACTCCAGCATCTCAGCCATCATTAAAGCGTTCTGGCTGATCACACCCTTTAATTGGCCTATACCAGTGGCCTGGGCAAAATGGTACCTTGTTAGCTCAGCTGCAGAGCAAACAGAAAAACAAACAAAGGAGAATACAACCAATATTTTGGGTGTGTTTTATGGTGAAGTAATACTGTTATGAGCTCATCACAGCACAGAAACAGCACTTCTTAAAGTTACTAATGATCTTCTCATAGCTTCAGATCAGACTGGTCTCTATGCTGGTTCTGCTGGATCTCAGTGCTGCTTTTGATACAGTTGATCATAGCATCCTGTTACATAGACTGGAACATGTGATTGGGATTAAAGGGACAGCACTAGACTGGTTTAGATCATATTTATCTGATAGATACCAGTTTGCTCATGTCCATGGTGTTCCCTCCTCATACAGTAGGGTTAGCCATGGAGTTCCTCAAGGTTCTGTACTTGGACCAATCCTCTTCACCTTGTACATGCTTCCCTTAGGGAACATTATTCAGCAGCATGGGATAAATTTTCATTGTTATGCTGATGACACTCAGCTTTATTTATCCATGAAACCAGAGGAGACAGAGAAGTTAGTGAAGCTCCAGACCTGTCTTAAAGACATAAAGTCCTGGATGTCTTCAAATTTCCTCCTCCTTAACCCAGGAAAAACTGAGGTCATGGTGCTTGGTCCTGAACCTCTCAGGGATAGATTAGATCACATGATCACTCTAGATGGTATCTCATTAACATCTAGTCTCTCTGTGAGGAATCTAGGAGTAACTTTTGATCAAAATCTCTCCTTCAACTCACACATTAAATTAGTCTCTAGAAGTGCCTTTTTTCACCTGAGGAACATCACAAAGATTAGGAAGCTAGTGACATGGCATGATGCTGAAAAGTTAATTCATGCTTTTGTTACTTCCAGGCTGGACTATTGTAATTCTTTATTATCAGGGTGTCCAAACAACTCTTTAAGAAGCCTCCAGTTGATCCAAAATGCTGCAGCCAGAGTTCTGACAGGTATTGACAAAAGAGATCACATAACTCCTGTATTGGCGTCGCTACATTGACTGTCCGTTAAATTTAGAATAATTTTTAAAACCCTTCCTTTGATCTACAAGGTCCTCAGAGGCCTAGCTCCATCCTACCTGGAGGAGCTAGTGATACCTTATCAGCCCAATAGACCGCTCCGCTCTCAGAATGCTGGTCTACTTGTGGTTCCCAGAGTTTCTAGGAGTAGAATGGGGGGCCGAGCATTTAGCTACCAGGCCCCCCTGCTATGGAACCAGCTCCCTGTCCAGGTACGGGAGGCTGACTCAATCGCTACTTTTAAGATCAGACTTAAAACCTACCTCTTTGAAAAAGCTTATTGTTACTAATTCTGTAGTTCCAGTTACTATAATAGACAGACAAATTATCATACTTAGGGGGTCGTCTAATCATTAGGTCACATCTTAGCTATGCTGTTATAGGCCAAGGCTGCCGGGGTCCGGAAACATGATCATCTGACAGGCCTCTGTCACCCCACTGGGTCATTGTTTCCTCTCCTCTCCTCTCCTTTCCTCCTCCTCATCAAGCAGACTAGTTATGCTGATTCTTGTGTAGTTTTTCTGCTCCCCCCCCCCCCCCCCCCCCCTTTTCTCTATTCATTTATAGGTATCGCCGCCTTTGGAGCTGCAGGACGACATCCGGCCCCGCTGACCCGCTGTATAGTGTATTTTTGTGTGTGTTTCTGTGCTCTGTGCTCTGTGCTCTGTGCTCTATGCCTCTCCTCTCCTCTCCTCTCCTCTCCTCTCCTCTCCTCTCCTCTCCTCTCCTCTCCTCTCCTCTCCTCTCCTCTCTCTCTACCCAGCCCCCCCATCAGCAGGAGGGTCTCCCTACATGAGCCTGGTCCTGCTCAAGGTTTCTTCCTGTTAAACGGGAGTTTTTCCTTGCCACTGTTGCTTGTCTGGGGTTAGGCCCTGGGGTTCTGGAAAGCGCCTTGAAACAATTTTGATTCTATAAGACGCTATATAAATAAAGATTGATTCGATTTGATTGATGACAGGTGTCTCAATAACACATGAAAAAATATTTTTGAGAGGAAATTGGTTTGCATGATTAAACTGTGGTTGAGAAAGGTTTAGTTAGAAAGGGCTAGTTAGTTGATTAAAACAATATTTTTCACAAATATTAATATGCATGATGTAACTGACTGAAAAGAAGTGAATTGTATGTTGTGCAGTATAAAAAATGTCATTTCGGCCCAGGTTTTTATCGAAAATAAATAAACATTGAACTGTAGGGAAGTGTAAATAAAACAGGAATTTGAATTTCTATTTCCTGGAAACTAAGAGCTTCTTAGTGATATAGTCAAACAATGACTAATGGTTTTATTGTGCGTGAATGTTTTAATGTTTGACAGTTCGATGTGTGTAGCATGTTCCCCTTTTACATGTCTCTTGCATCTCTGTGAGTGTGTCTTGCTTGTGTCACACTAAATGAGGTGACCTGCCGCCTGTGAACATGCTCTGACCTCATCAGTCAGTCTGCTACATCCCAGCATTCACACACACACACGCACACACACACACACACACACACACACACACACACACACAGTGAGTTATATACACTCTGACAGAGGCCATAACATCTCTTCCAATAAACATCATATGATTTCACTGACAGGGATGGCTGGTTCTGCTGGTGAGTCTGTGCTGTTTGACTAAAGTCATTTAAAAAATGTTCTTAAGAGAAAGCAAGAGACAGAGAGGGGTGTTATAAGATAATGATAAGGATGAAGCCATCACATCACACCCTCTGCTGGTCATTTTTCAAAACAGATCTCTACAAATAGTCTAGACTTTTGCAAAATATTTCACATTATTTTTGACTACACCAGTAACAAAATGATATGAAACACACTTGTATCTTTTTGTAAGTTTATTTGCAGATGGAAAGCCTCACTTGGTCACCATAGTTATAAAAATGCTTCAGAGAGATACAAATAACATGACAAGAATGAGAAACATGGAAGAGAGGAAGTCCCTATATAGAGCACTAATGTCCCTGTATGTCCCTCCTGTAGAGTGCACTAATGATGGAGTACAGCATTTTGTAGAGCTTTCCAAATGTTACTTTCATTGCATTTTGTGACGGGCACAGTATCATATCTATAATGCTAGCACGGAGGTTATTGTATTCATTAAACAGTTAAAATTTAAAAAAATACTGGAAGGGTGCCAATACTGATCTACTATATATTTATCATGCAAAGATATGATCTAATTTACAGTTGAATATAGCTAGTTTTCAGCTTATCTCACAGTATGAGTGCAAGTATCGCACTGTAACATGTAACATTGGTTTTAGACTGCTTGGACTGATGGGTGTAGAATGGTATTTGAGTCATGTTTGCCAACCCACACTTCACCATTCATTCTTGCATTTCATGCTTCATTCATTGGACCTGGACCTGTCCTTTTTATGACAAAATCCCAAGACCAGTGGCATTTAAGGAACCCTTGCACCCCCAATTGAACTCTCTAGTACATTGGCTGAAATTTCACACTGTTGGGGGTGATGTATCACAGTGTGGACAAATAATCCACACAGGTTTACAAAAAAAAAAAAAAGTCAGTTAGATGAATTTCAACAGAGGAACGTTTGAAAGCAAATACACACCTAGCACAAAAATGTGCTAGTAAAAAATTGGCAAGAGAATCTTACAGCTGTTCAGTCATGAGTGATCCTAGACATCTTTACTGAATGAGCAGTCATATTCAGAGCATCTGGCTGCCAGAGACACAAGAGGAATAAAAATACCATGAGGCTACTGAACAAAGAGACACTATTGGAGTTAGTAAACAGACCAAAACCAATTGAAGATTGGTTTTATAAAGGCTAAGTGCCTATTTCATGTATTAAACTATGACATATTTATCCTGGCCAAATTAGATAATTATTCTGCACCTCTAGAGTACTGGAATCCATGAATGCACTGTCTTTGCTCAGCCTTGTCTGCATTTTTACACTGGCCCTCATCTTTAGTTAATCTATAATATATAGGAAGTTGAGTCTCAAAAATGCATCTCAGAATAATAGAATAATAGCAATAACCCAAAAAGTATGCCAAAAATGAAATCACCATTGCAAACATTTGGCTTCTGCCCAGGCACAAAGCTCCGTTCAAGCTTTTGATTGTCGAACACAAATTTCCGTTCCACTCGCTGAATCGATCACTTGTCTAATTGAAAGGCAATGCACCACCAGGTTCAGGGCCAGGCTCACAGCTGAAGGTAGTGGTGGTAGCAGCACCAAAGCATCCTCCTCGTCTCTGTTACTGCTAGCAAGCGATGGCTAGTTGTAAGCCAAGGCAGATGGATGAAATGCAGAACGTAGAACAAAATGTAAAATGTTTCACACACACACACACACTTAATAATGTTCTTTTACAGTTTTATCAGACCTCCCAAAGTGTCCTCACAGACCCACTCAAAGTTTTTGATGGAGCCCCCCACCCTCAGTTTGGAAGGCTTTCATTCATAGGACTGACATCCTTATTATGTGGAACACCTATTATTGATATTATGCTGCAGAGGAGCGGTTGCCATGGTCACAGTGCAAGAGACATTTAATTTTCTCTCCCCCATCATCATTATCTATGGGGCCATCTGTTGTGGAAAATGAATCCAGCCTCATTTGCATGACTGATAAGCACATTCTTTATCTATCCCAGAGAAGGTCATATGCCATGGATTTAGGGACTACAGAGAGAGAGACAGAAAGTGAGAGACAGCCAGCCGGTGAATCAGTCAATGAAGGGATGAAATTATGTGTGGTCTTGCCTCTATGTGGGGGGGTGAGGAGTATATGTGTTTCAGTGTGTTTGGATCAGCGGATGTGCCTGCATTTTACAAGGACTATCATGTTCAGATATGTCCTATTATTTATACTCCTGCCATTGTTTTGGTCTTGTGTGAATGTTTGAATGCTCTTAAGCTGTTGTATTTAATCATGAAAACGGCATTTTGCTGTGCATAAGTATATTGCTTTGTTCTGCCTGACCCACAATTATTGATATCACACCTGGAATTCTTGAATAGCATAACCGTAGTCCTCTTCTTTCTTTTTTTCCCTTTTCCCCTCATGAAACACACATGCACATAAATATATATATAAAAAAATCTCTTCCCCGCCCTCCTGGGCGGTGCCTCCTTCATTCAGACTTGGGTCCTTTACCAGAGGCCTGGGAGTCTGAGGGTTCTGCGCAGGATCTTAGCTGTTCCTAGGACTGCGCTCTCCGTGTCCCAATCACGACTGGGACCACTGTTGCCTTTATATCCCACATTCTCTCCATCTCCTCTTTCAGTCTTTGGTATTTCTCCAGCTTCTTGAGTTTCTTCTTTCTGATTTTGCTATCACTTGGGATTACTATAGCTTTCACCACCACTGTCTTCTGGTGTTTATCCACCACCACTATGTCAGACTGCTTGGCCACCACCATCTTGTCAGTATGGATCTGGAAGTCCCACAGGATCTTGGCCAGCTTGTTCTCTAGCACTTTGGGGGTGTCTCCCACCTGGATCCTGGGACCTCCAGTCCATACTCAGTGCAGATGTTCCTGTACACTATGCCCACCACCTGGTTATGCCGCTCAATGTATGCCTTGCCTGCTAGCATGCTAGCATGCATGCATACCCTGCTGTGATGTGCTGGACTGTCTCAGGGGCATCTCCACACAGTCTGCACCTGGGGTCTTGTCTGGTATGGTAGACCCTGGCCTCTATTGCTCTGGTGCTCAGGGCCTGTTCTTGTGCAGCCATGAGTAGTGCCTCTGTGCTGTCTTTCAGTCAGTGGGGCATTCCATGCAGGGGCTTGTCCTTCCATGATAGCCCCTCAGGTTCCTCCTCCTTGGTGGGCTTTTGTTGCCTGAGGCATTCACTCAGCAGTTGGTCAGTGGGGGCCATCTTCTTGATGTACCTAGCTGCCTCCTCATGGTTACCATTTGCCTGCGGCATCCCCAGGTATTTTTAACTGTCCTCCACATCTGTGATGTTCCCTTCAGGTAGTTCAACCCCATCAGTTGTGATCACCTTTCCTCTTCTAGATACCATCAGCCCACATTTATCTAGCCCGAATGACATCCTGATGTCCTTGCTGTATATCCTAGTGAGGTGAATCAGAGAGTCGATGTCACGCTCGTTCTTGGCATACAGCTTGATGTCATCTATGTAGAGGAGGTGGCTGACGGTTGTTCCACTTCGGAACTGGTACCCATAGTAACTCTTGGTGATGATCTGGCTAAGAGGGTTTAGGCCTATGCAGAACAGCAGGGGGGACAGGGCATCTCTTGATATATGCCACATCTGATGCTCACCCGCGCAATTGGCTTTGAGTTAGTCTCCAGATTCGTGTTCCACAGCTTCATGGAGTTATGGATGAACTCTCTTAGTGTCCTGTTGATATTATACAGCTTTAGGCACTCCAGTATCCATGTGTGTGGCATTGAGTCACAGGCTTTCTTGTAATCAATCCAGGCAGTGCACAGGTTGGTGTGCTGCGTCCTACAGTCCTGGGCGATTGCCCTGTCGACCAATAGCTGGTGCTTGGCACCTCTGGTGTTGTTCCCTATGCCTTTCTGTGCTCTGCTCATGTACTGATCCATGTGCCTGCTGATCTTAGCCATTATCATGCTGGGGGGGTCTGTTGTCATCTTGTTGCCCTGCCATTGAGAGTAGACCTTTGCCGGGTTGGTGGAGAACACCCTGTTTATTCTCCTTTTCTCTACTTCTCTTGTGTACCTCTTTAGTCAGGTAGTCAGGGCTGTGAGCCCCCCAGGGCTGAGACGGAACAATACTGGAAGAGTATCTGGGAGACAGAGGCAACGCACAACACTACTGCCCAATGGCTGCAAGATCTACAAGCTGAGCACAGTCAACTCCCAGAACAAGACCCAGTAGTCATCACCTTAGCAGACATCAAAACAAGAGTGAAGAGCAAAATGAAGAGCTGGACAGCACCAGGGCCTGATAAGATCCATGCTTACTGGCTTAAGAAGCTGACTGCACTCCATGAACGCCTGACAGCACAGATGAACCAGCTGCTAACATCAGGGGAGCACCCAGAGTGGCTAACCCAAGGCCGGACAGTCCTCATAATGAAGGACTCCCAGAAGGGCGCAATACCGTCCAACTACCGGCCCATAACCTGCCTCAGCACCACATGGAAGCTCCCATCAGGCATAATAGTGGCTAAGATCAGCAGGCACATGGATCAATACATGAGCAGGCGGCATCTCTCCATACGCGCAAGGACAACTGTTGTGCAGCGGCTGCCCGCGGATTACCAGGAGAGGGTGGCCATCTTCTGCACCTACTGCCATGACAAGATAACCGCGCCCAGCCACATCACCAACATGGATGAGATCCCTCTGACTTTTAACATCCCTTTGACCCACAAAGTGGAGAAAAAGGGACCGGCACGGTGGCGATATGCACAATGGGGCACGAGAAGTCGTCATTCACTGTGGTTCTCGGCTGCCACGGAAACAGAGAGAGCGCTGGATGACGGAAGGCGAACACTCCTTCACAAAGACTATGAGGCAGCGGCGGGCAAGTTATGCCACCATATGGATTGTAGACGCATGGGCTATGATACCATCTTCATGTATTGTAAGAGCTTTCACAAAATCAACGCTGAACCGGAACCGGTCGGTGAGTCTGATTCAGATGATTAAGAAGAGGAATTCGGGATGTTGGACATTGAAATAGTGCAGCTGTTTAATTCAAATACAGAAAATGAAAACTTTGATGGTTTTGTGGCAGAAGAATGAATATTTTGTTCAATAAATGTGTCGAAACTCATTGTTTTACTTCCGTTTTCATTTTTTACTGTATGTTTTAGCATGCGCCTAATAATACGGTGCAATGTGTATGTTTGTGTATGTTTTAAATACAGAAATAGCACCCATAACTGAGACTTCGCCTTTTAATACAGTGCGGCTTATGGTTGTGAAAATACGGTATATATATCACTGTCATCAAGGGGAATTTCATTAATGTAACCGTTCTATCCCTTTTGGGGATGGGGGAAGGTGCTGGAGAATATCCCTACTACATATGGCCGAAGACAGGGTCCCCCCTGGATGAGTTGCCAGCTCATTGCAGGGCCCTATGTCAGCATTTGGTTCCTTTCCCAAGGCTACCTCAGCAGTGGTCTGACAGTGTTCTGGCAACTCTTCTACTACAAGAACACCTTCCATGTTTTGTCTGCACTGGGGGTTGAATTGAAAACCCTCTGCCTCTCAGCCTGGTCCGCTAGGGACTGAGCGACTGCTCAGAATTTACTACTGTGGGAGTAATAAAACAAATTCAAATTCAAAGGCAAATTATTTTAGATATGTTTGACTGATGAAAAGGAGAAAAAAAAGTTCATTCATCTGTTTAAAATGCATTAATCTACAGTAGAAAGCTAAGAAACTCCATTGCATTGGACACAATCTCCAGGACTTTTCTCCAGGATTTTTCACATGTCCTTATGTTAGAATACAAATCTTGCATTTTCTCCAATATTGGATACTATTAGTCCTAGATTGTGAATGTTATTAATACAACTAATACAACATTCTTTAGCTCATTCCTAATGTTTTGTGTGTGTGCGCAGGTAAAGCGGTTCCCTGAGGATTTGTGCATGCTCTGTTCATGCATGACACATTTGTTATCTCATTTTAAAGCTGTATTTCTCTCAAAACCCCTACCCCCAAGATTTCTGTCTTTCAATCGCTCTCTCTGCTGTAAAAGTATATTGAAGCTTTTTATTTCTCCTCCCTCTGACTCCCTGAGCACCTGCAATGCAACCCCCCCATATGCTTCTTTTTTCTCCCGCCACTTTTATTTCTCTTCTTCTGCTCACTCCACCTGCTCATCTCCCTTAGTCCCACTAAACAACAAGACTTCACCTTCTCCCACACTATACTCACTATAGTCTTACACTATAGTCCCAAAACACACTGGTTTTCCTGCTCTGTTTTCATTCTTTATTTTCTCTCTGCAGCATCAACACATGCAACCTCCTGCTGCCTTCATCCATCCTGTGGCACCAGGCTTCCAACCTTTCTTTCACACATTCTTTGTATTCCATCACAAACTTCCTTCTGCGTTTCCTTACAAAATAAGTTCTGTTTGGACTTTGCAAATATTTTGCAAGCCCACTTACTTGCAAGCAAATTTCCTATGCCTTTTTCATGCATATTTAAAATGTATTTTTGAATTATATTACTGTAAATCCCAGTAACCTATATTTCAGCAATATGGAATAATCCAATTAGACATAAAAGCTATATTGGGGCAAATCAGTTCTCAACAGGAAACTAGGAAAGATGCTTAAGTTAAGAATGCTCAAAAATGGAAGTGCTAATATTTCTTTATTGTGACTAAAATTGGGACCAATCACATGCCTCCCTTAGGATCCTGCATGCTGGATAAGTATCTGCACATATAGAGAAATACCGTATTTATAATACCGACTATAAGGCGCACCTAAAACACTGAGATTTTCTCAAAAATTGACAGTGCGCCATATAATATGGAGCGCCTTGTGTGTGGACTGAGTTCCAAAATCTGCTGTGCGCCTTTGGTGGGCGCACTACGGTAAACGAACCGGAACCGGTCGGTGAGTCCGATTCAGATGATTAAGAAGAGGAATTCGGGATGTTGGACATTGAAATAGTGCAGCTGTTTAATTCAGATACAGAAAACTTTGATGGTTTTGTGGTGGAAGAATGAATATTTTGTTCAATAAATGTGTCGAAACTCACTGTTTTACTTCCGTTGTCATTTTTTACTGTATGTTTTCAGCATGCGCCTAATAATACGGTGCGCCTTATGTATGTTTTAAATACAGAAATAGCACCCATAACTGAGACTGCGCCTTTTAATACAGTGCGCCTTATGGTCGTGAAAATACGGTATGTACAAATATCTCCAACTAATAATAAAACATTTCCAATTCATAATTTTAAAGCGTCATCAACATTTTTACAAACCATGTTAATGCTACTGCAATCAGCCAGCAGCTTGACCAATATACACAATGCCTCTTTCCCAAAAGGCAACTGGAATGGTCTCCAAGTTTTTGCTCATCACAGTGCATTTGCATGCTTTCTTGTCCTTTCCATTTTCTCCTACAGTCTTAAGACATCATCATGGTTTATTTCGAGTCCCTGGTGAGTAATATCCAGTAACATGGATAGTTGGATTGGTTCTTAGGTGTGGTGTAATGAATGTATATCACAGCTGTATCGTTATGCATGATATCACTCTGTGTCTGAGCAACAACAAACTCCTGTCTTAAGTATGGCTAACTCAACTGATGGTTTTTACAAGAGCATAAGTAGAGTGCTTTCTAGATTGGTTTGAGGATAACAGTGTGTTGATGGAGGCGATGGCTAATCTGCACTTCAGCAACGTTATAAGAGATGATCCTGCCATAAAAGCTATGATTTATTTGGCTACGGACCTAGCATCTAGGTCATTTCCGGGGCCAAAATGCCTGACCCTTTCACAGTGCCAAAAAAAAAAACGTGTTGCGGGACGCAGGGACGTTCACTATTTTTTTGGATTGTGAAAGGGGTAACCTTTTCAGATTAACTTCTGAAAATCTACTACAAGATGTGAGTGGAACTCTATTGACAATTGCCACTGGCACAATCACCAAAGGAAGCAGACTGATATAGTAAAGTACAGCATCATTGGTAGCATATCGCCGATGGTAAATGGCTGGAAGCCTCTAAAGCAAGAACCAGTCACCATCACCGAAACAGATGTCCAGGAAAGAGGCTCATGAATGAACAGCTGGGATAATGTACACATACTGGCTGATGCTGCTGCCCTGTAGCTGCCTAGGTATGTGGCTACCTGTCTCAATACCTGAATGGGGCACATAAAGAAATCAATAGGGACACAAGTACTACATAACTATATATGAATTCATACAACTCAATTCCACATTTGTGGATCTTTGAGTGCTTGGAGCTGTCCAAGATCAACAGGACTGAAGGAAGAGCCTTCATACAAAATTCCATATGGCTGTGTACGACAAACCTAGAGCCCAATTTTAGGCTCATTGTACAAAAATCAAGTTAAAATAGTGTATGGTGTGTATAGTGTAAATCAAGGTGATGCTCTGCCCCACTGCTGATATTGACTACAAAGTGGGGCAACCAGCTGCCACCTCCTATACATGGATGACATTAAGCTGCATGCCAAGTATGAGCAAGACACCGACTTGCACTGTACATTTACAGTCGCAGATGAATCAAGCTATGCTCAAAATTTGACTTTGACATCTCACTGGAATTTGGTTCTTCTCCCCGTTTACATGCAGTGGAGAAAATGTAATAACCAAAAGCAAAATGTCCTTCTTCTTAACAATAGGTGGCAATATGTGTCCTTTCTGGAGAAAGAAAGATCATATTAACCTGTTGTTCCTGTTGTTACATAATAAATAACTGTCAAAAGGCAGATTAGTTTTGTATGTAATGCACACATTACTTATTATGCTTATAACATGCACACTATCCCTCATGGTCATGGCATTTTTGAGAGATGTTCGTTTTGTTTTGGGGGTCGTATGCCAGTGTGGGCGTTGCAGAGTACTGACTGGAAATATGGCTGACCCACACTGCAGGATCCACACCAATGAAGTCAGAATATCATTCTGTCTCAACATGTTTGGGCAACAGTGGCTGCAATAGGGAGCATAGGGAGTCAGCTTACCAGATGAAAACAATGCAGATATCTAGGACAGCTACAAGTACCCTGCGATTGTTCAGGCAAATGGGACCCTTGAGGAGGCTACTAGGATGTCGGCCCCAGCCAAATATCTCCATAGACTAAGGCAATACACATTTCCACCTCAAGTCAAGCACCCTGAAGTTGTACACCAAGCCGAAAGAGGGAAGCCAAGGTGACCACCAGAGCAACTAGCCAGGTGGATAAGATATGTCAGTACAGAAAGGTTACCCTTGGAGACTAGGTGCTAAATGATTACCTCTGGTAGCAGAAACCAGATGAAGAAGAACAGTTGGAACCGACATGGGAAGACAAGCCCCTACAAAGCACGTGCCATTGCCATGTTGAGGAAGTGGCTATCCTACCAATGGCTAAAAAGGCCTCAACTGAAAGATAGCACCAGGTTAGAACCAAGGTGCAGGATGTGATAGATCGTGACTTCTATCGTTCTTGTACTCATTCTTGTGCAAGAGCAATAGAAGTTGAGAATGCAGGATGTGCACAAAGAAGCCCCTAAAACAATCTAGCACATAACAGCAGGGTGTAAGTTTGTAGAAGGTAAAGCATACATGGACTGTCAGAACCAAGGAGCTTGCATAGTGTAAAAAATACATCTGTGCCAAGTTTGGACTGGAAATTCTAAGATCAAAGTGGGACACACCTCCAAAGGTTGTGAAGAATGACCATGCTGAGATCCTATGGGACACTGGCTGACTAACAGGTGATGATGAACCAGCCAGACATTGAGGCAGAGGAAAAAGTAGACAAGAAGGCTGTAGTGATAGATGTGGAAGACTTTAACACCAATAACCGGAAGAAGAAATACAAGAAACTGAAGAGGATGTGAGGAGTGCACTTGGGGCTGTGACCAGAAGAATGCAGTGCTGGAAAAAGACCCCATATCTGTCTGTCTGTCTGTCCGTCCGTCCGTCCGTCCGTCCGTTTAGCTATCTATATACAATATTCCATTCCATATATGTCACCATCCCCACAAACATCACTTTTGTTATCATGCTCTGCCTTAGTTGTTCGATGGAGATTGTTTGGTTAATTAATTGTACTTGATTGGCGTTATCATTACTAAATCATGCTGGAAGGCAACCTACCAGGGCATGTAGAATGCCTTTCTCTTCTGGTGGTGACATTATTTCAAAGAGCTTAGAGTCAGTAAACTGTTGCCATGTAACTAGTCATTAATGTACGTCTTTATATGTTGAAGCCGTTTTAAAAATTGGCTACTTTTTTATATTAAATATTAAAAATAATCAATAGGAAACTAATGATCGATTGGGTTTTGAAACTGCAAAATTCACAAAATATACAAGAGAACAATAAATATATATACATAAACTGCAAAGAACACTGAACATTTTAGACTGTTAGAAGAAACAAGTCATTTTTGATTTAAATTAATTAAAGTTCACATTAAAATTATTATGTTCATTCGTCAATAATAATGAATTTAGTAAGAATTGAATTCATGAGTTGAGCTTCTCTGAATAATCACGTTAACAATGCATTCTAAAATATCAACTACTGATTATTTGTGTTGTATTTGAGCCAGAAATTTTGCAAAATGCATTTGAAACAAACATACTGCACATGTTCCGAGTGGTTTACTGACCACCCCCATCCCTCTTCTGTTTCTCCTCTCCCTTTCTCTTTCCTCCTCTCTCTTCACCCAGGGGAAGAGCAGAGTGTGGGAGCAGACAGTCTGCAGACCTGAATAAATGTATAAGAACGAAAAGAGAAAGGGAGGGTACATTATTGGGATGAGACAGAGAGACTTTGAGGACATACATGCAGAGCTTGCATGGAGAGATATAGAGAATACAGGGAGAGAAATCGAGGTAGAGAGAGGGAGGGAGAGAGAGAGAGAGAGGGGGGAGGTAACCAGTTCAGCTTATAGATGTGAATAAGCAGAGGGAGAATTTTCCCTGCCCTTCCCCACACAAACACATACTCATACACACTTCCAGCCTCTCATTCTAACAGACACTTACATACACGCAGGCACAGTTGCTGTTGGGTATTCCAGTCAGCTTTGGCAATCATCTTCTTTGTTGTTTTTGCTTTTGGTTAGTCTCAGCGGCAGCACAGCGTGTGTCTGTATTGCTTGGGTGTGTATGTGTGGTGTCTGCGAGCCACTGCGCGAAGGATGCCACTAGCGGTAGCCGGGTAAGTCAGATCCTTCCTTCCTTGCCTTTTCCCTCTGCATCTGTGTCTTTCTCTCTGATTTGTAGTCTTTCCATTGTGACATCTCTTTCTCTCCATCTCTTGTTCTTTCTCCCTGTCTGTCTCTCTGTATGTTTATGAGCTCATTCTGGGTGCTGTCTCTCTCCCACGGCTTCTTTCTTGTGTGTTACGCCATCTCGTCTTGCCTTCTCTCTCTCTCTTTCTCTCTGCCTGTCTGTCTGTCTGCCTGTCTGCCTGTCTGTCTGCCTGTCTGTCTCTCTGTCTGTCTGTCTGTCTGACCAGCCCACGTCACATTGGTTTGTCCTGATTTTACATTAGGATCCGGGCCCATTGGTCGCCTGTCTTCCAACCTATTATCTCCACTCTACCATCGCTCTGTCATCCTTTCATTCCCACTGGTCTCTCTCTCTCTCAAGTCAGGGAAATGATTTGCATGCAAGATGAGAGTGGAACTTTGCAGTGAGAGTAGTGAAGTGAACAGGAAGAAATTATAATAGAAAAGGGCTGGAAAACGTTCGGATATATATTAGTGGAAGAAAAGTTTCAGGACATCCCTACAGCTGGTAGGTTTGGAATTTTTTTGTGTTTGTTTATTGTCTTTGTTTTTTATGTAGTTTTGTGAAGTCAGTACTTTCTAAATCTCTTTTTTTTAAAGAGCAGTGTTCATGTAAGGTAGTGAAATTACAATATTTACATAACCCTTGTTTGTGTCTTGGTAATGTCAACATATCTTGATAATGTTGCAAGTGCATTTAGCTTACTGACATATTTGTGTTATTGTTATTGGTGTCAGCAACATATATTTACACATTTAGCAGACACAGTGGTTGCAATAGATTCAGAGTGATGGAAAGGGGAGAATCAGAAGTTGGAAGCAAGGTCAGATTTCAGACTTGAACACTTGAGCTCCTTTATTAGATTGTACATGTGTGAGGACTGAGACATACTTGCGCTTTGCACTGGTTCAGTTTAGATTTCCTCCAACCCACCGTATTTTCTCATTTGCTAGTAGGCAAAGACAATGCAGATGTATGTTCGGTGGGTGGAATATACTGCATGCAGAAGCAGAAAGAAGATGTGGTGCAATATGTTGTGTCCTATTGAGACAATTGGTTGTGTGTACAGTCCCTATCCCAAAGTTGTGTTTTGGGGGGTTTTTTGCAAATAAAAAAATGTTCCAGACAAATGGTGGCATCACAGGATACTGTCAGGGTTGCTGAGGTGATAACAGGAACAGGATCTTCATAACTTTAAATCACCTTGTGGCTTTTCTTTGTATCATAATATCAAATTTGGATGTTGTCAGTTATACATACATCACATAAATTCTATCAACTCCTGAAATAAGAGAGTATTGACAGGTGGTGGGTGTAGGTGGTGATATTGTTCCCATCCTTGATTTGTCAATTATCAGAGAAGTAAATGTGTATAAATTATTTGTAATATTGAAATAAATTGCTGACAATGGATCATATATCTCTTCTTTCTCTCAGAAAAAAAATAGGTCAAAATAAATTATCTGGGTTACAAGTTGGGCCTGCAATCTGCTGTCTATAATGCTTTGACTACATTTGTATTTCTCATATTGTCCCTTTTAAAGACAGATCTTATATAGTGTGCAATGATTCAGAGATGAATATATTATGCAGCTTGAATAAAATATAACAGAAACCTCTTCCTTTGAGCGTGGAGCCTGGATAACTTAAAACTGCCTTGTGAAATATACCTGATAAAAATGCTAATATAACTATGATAAACATGTTAGATAATATCATGAATAATTATGAAATCGAATATAAAGATGGAGCTTGATGTCCTTCAGTTGCCTATATCTGACATAAACATTTGTCATGTTATAAAACAAGGTTATATGACATAAGAGTAAGTTATATTCTTAGGCATTGAAACCTAGAATATAGTAATATGTTAATAATCTTGCTGATCAGAACAGTCTTGTTCCAGGATGCTGTGTATGCCTGTGCCACCATGATGCCTGATCTGTGTTTCTTGAGTGAAACACAGACAGGGAGCCATCCAAATGTGATTAAATTATAGAGGGATAGCCCGCTACCCAGGACTTACCAAGTACAGTAATGTGGGAACCCCCTCCCATATTTTCTTTCTAATTCTCTCTTTTTTTCACTCACTCCAACATTAGAAGGACCAAGCCCTTTATAACATGACAATGGAATCTGTGCTGGGCAAGAGAAAATTGCATGTTAATGGTTACGTTGAAGATGAACAGTGAGGTCAAAAGAAAAGCACAAGCACGCTCCTGTCATTTGAATGAAATACTCTTGTTTATTCAGGTCTTTTTTATCATTATGATTTCTACAGTATAATTTGAAACCAGGACCAAACAGGAAATAGGCACTAGCGTTTTATAAACCATATATGTATGTAGCTGCATCAAAACAGAAGGTTAATATACCTTTTCATTATTTTTGCAGTATTAAGGAAAAATTTCATAACATACTGTCTCACACATCCAAGTTGGATCATATACAATCAGGATGTCTATAGGTGTACATTAATAATGATTAATAATAATAAACCTCAGTCTCTGAAACCTGCACCTTTTCAGAAATGGACAAGCCAATGTCAAGAATAACATTACTTTAACTCTCACTATTGTATATGCAAAGTATGTTATTTTAAACACAGCATATTCACAATTTGAATTAAATGTATTACAAGATTTGTTCCCATGGTTTTCTAATGAAAAAAAAAAGATAAATCTATGAATCTGTTGTGAATGATCTAGGGTGGCTTAGAATGCCTGTGTAAGAGTTATCCCTGGTTCTAGAGTTCTGTTATGATATAATACTTCGGGAAGAAGTAGCCAGTGAACTCACTATACAGCCCAGCCACTAACCACTGATGACCTCTGCTATGATATGGCTGCTAATGACCCGAGATGCTGCTTTCTGCTCAGTAGATGATGTAGATGCGCAGCAAGGTCCAATCAAAACTGAGGAAAGGCATCAGGGAAACCTGATGAATGTGGCAGTAAATCCAATTTATCAGTAAAAGCAAGAGTTCTAGTACTAGCTCTACCCCCCACCCACCCATCATCACCACCACCACCACCTTCCAGATGAATAGAAAAAGCACTTCTTGTTACATGCTGATGCACTAAGAAGCCCCACCTAATGTGTTGGTGCTGAGGGCAAACAAGGGGAGATGAACTCAGCAACTCAACAAGGCCACGGGAACCTGATGGAGTACCAGGGAAGGAGCTTGAGATGGAGTATTACAAGCATGATGGTGATGAAGTGATTTGAGGGCCACATTGTGGCACATATCAAGGACTCATTCTGGCACATGGTTACATGCGTCCTCATCTGCAGACCAGGCAGTGTGTGACTTGAACCCAGGACCTGACTTAAGAGGTTATCAAGGTGACATTCCAGAAGCTGTGCCTCATGATCTGCATCCACAACAGATGCTGCTGAGATTCAACAGGAAAGCCGTCGTTTCTTTCCCTACATGCTAAATCCCAATCCCAATCGGCACCCATGCTGGAGGACATCTACAAGACTGATTGCATCAAGAGTCTTAATCTATAAAAAGGGATTTATCTCTGTTGTTCTTAGGGTTAGGGTTATGATACAAAGTGAGTGTAGGTTTATGAATATGTGCGTCCCAGCACCTTATCAATAGCTGTTTTAACAAACATAATAGTGTATTCATACGTATGTGTATATAATATAATGTAAGGAAAAATTAAGAGAAGTCATGAAATGAGTTTCAAAATTAGTAAAATTTTAAAAAAGCACAAACTATATACAATTATATTTCTATATTATTTTTCATTTTTAGTTTTTAGAAGATCACACACCTACTTGTTTGCCTTAAATCTGGACATGAGCTTTCTCTGGTGACAAGGCCAATTAAAAAACAATCAGGTATCGCGGAGAATGCTGGTAATGGAAAATCTGCAGCTACAGAGAAAGGAGGGCTGATTAATGGACAGTTTCACCTTGTGGCATAAGTGCTTCCCCCTCAGGCATCCATCACCCAAGGAGACATGGTTCACACGTCAGGCTGCGCTCATGCAGTGGTGATGCTATATTCATGCTGACTAGATGCCAAATACCGAAGAAGATCATGCTGCTTATCAGATGTTATATTTTTGGGGGACTAGTGCTGTTCTATACATCTATGGAACTGACAGTTATGCAATTTAACTGAATATTGTTCTGATCTGAATTATAATGTTGCACGTTTGCACTTAATCGTGTAGCCCATTTTTTATAGTTACTTCAATCAGACTTTATACTTACATTATAGTTATTATTTGTGGCCCTGCTGATATACAGGATCTGGTCTCTTGTCCCTGGATCTAAACTATTTACTCTACACTGAGCCAGTACAGGGATCCAGGGTGTTATTTAGCACCATCCTTCAGTGAGAACAGTACACTGTTGAGACAAATGTAAAGGCAAGGCAAGAGAGAGAACTCCCCTGTGCTAGACTAAAGCATCATGCTAACAAACCATCACAGCTGAGTCTCTTGCTAGCCAATGTGCGCTGTCTGGACAACAGTCTTGACAAATTATGAAACTGCTGTGCCCTTATATTTGAGAGCCTGCTTTCAGTGAGGGTGCCTTTCAACTCATTGGGGAAACCACATTGCTGCTGCCGATAAGACCTAAAGTGGCAGAGCGCAGCTGTACAAATTGTGTGGAGATGTACAGACTGAGCTTAAATGCTGTATGTTGGATGTCAGACTGCTGCTGAATTGCAGACTATTTAAACTCCCGAGGAAATTCAGTTCAGTGTTTGATTTTTAAAATAATTAGTATTAGCTGGTTAAAAAGAAACAGTTTAGTCTGTGAAGGACTGGGCTGGGAAGCTAAGGGTCCTCAATTCAAGCCCTCCAAAACATGTAAGGGTTGCTGGTTGAAGGGAAAGATGCTAGGAGAACGGAACCAAACTCGCCAGCTCATCCAGGTGTGTGCTTTGACCTTCAACCATATGGAGCTGGGATAGGCTCCAGCCCCCCTTTATCCTAAAAGAGATAAAGCGGTCAAGAAAAGCAGCATTAGTTGGCACACTTCATGTCATCTGCATCACCCAGCATCCTAATGCTGCTTTTATCATTGGAGACTTGAACCACTGCAACTTATGGACTAACGTGGGTAGTTTTACAACTAGGCATTTTCTGTTATGGAACATTTTCACTGCTAACCAGACTATAAATGCCTGCAGAGAGTGGGGTGAACAGCCGACAGGATTGTCTGCAGTGATGGATATATCCTACAGAGTCCACAGGTGAGCCTGCAGCATCATCAAAGACTCCTGTTACCCACACAAAGAGCAGGATCTTATGGCTGGAGGAAAGGTTCTATCCACAAACGAATAGTTATCAGATTAATCAACAGATTTTTGGATTATTAATTGGACTCTTAAAAAAATGAAATATGTTAGGAGTGGTTGTATCAGGACCCGAAAGCAGGCAGAACACAGTGGCGTATAGTTCCAAGAAGCTTTATTAAAGTTTGTAGAACTCACACAAGAGGCGTGGAGACCACGACGCGGTGCTTAATCACAACAGGGATCGTTAACTTACGACACCAGAAGTCCATGAAGGATAAAGAAAAGACAATAATCCAAATACGGTTCAAAAGTTGTCCACGGAGGAAACAGTCACACAAAAGTCCAGGAGGGTTCAGCTGGGGTTTTCCAAAACGACAAAACACGCCAACGCTGGCCCACTGTGAGAACAGTCCATAAATAGGAGGCTTGATTACAATAGTCTGCAGGTGCGTCAGTCCCCGGCACCACCTGTGGCTGAGGCATGGCTCCACCACGCCCCCTGCAGGAGAAACCCTGCAAAAGAGTTCCCAGAAACTGGGAACCTGACATTACCCCCCCCTCAAGGGGCGCCTCCTGGCGTCCTTCCAGGCTTCTCCGGGTGGGCACGGTAGAAATCGCGGAGGAGGCTGGTATCTAAGATGAACCGGCGGGGAACCCATGATCGCTCCTCCGGACCATACCCCTCCCAGTCGACTAGGAACTGGAAGCCACGACCTCGTCGGCGGACATCCATGATACTCCGGACCGTATAGGCAGGGCCTCCGTCCACAATGCGGGGAGGAGGTGGAGGGTCAGATGGGGGAACCAGATCCGACTCTGCAACGGGCTTTACTTTGGAAACGTGGAAGGTGGGGTGTATCCTCAACGCTGGGGGAAGCTTCAGGCGGACGGCTGCGGGGTTCACCATCCGATCCACCTCAAAGGGACCCACGAAGCGAGGAGCCAGCTTCCGAGACTCGACCTGGAGTGGCAGGTCCTTGGTGGACAACCAGACCTTCTGACCTGGTTGATAGGAGGGGGCTGGCGTCCGGTGTCGATTGGCCTGCAGCTGGGATCGACGAGAAGTCCGCAGTAGAGCCGAACGGACCTGCCTCCACACCCTCCTGCAACGGCGAATGTTCGCCTGCACTGACGGTACAGCAACCTCCTCCTCCTGCCCCTCGAACAATGGAGGCTGGTAGCCCAGGGAAGCCATGAAGGGAGACAGACCAGTGGAGGCAGAAACCAAGGAGTTGTGGGCATACTCCACCCATGGCAGGTAGGTGCTCCAGGAGGATGGGTCTTGGGCTGCCACACACCTTAGGGCGTCCTCCAGGCTCTGGTTGGTTCTCTCGGCCTGCCCGTTGGCCTGTGGATGGTACCCAGACGTAAGACTGACCGAGGCTCCCAGCGCCGAGCAAAAGGACCTCCAAACCTGTGAGCAGAACTGTGGACCCCGATCCGAAACTATGTCCGTAGGTAATCCGTGGAGGCGGAACACATGCTGGACCAAGAGCTCTCCAGTCTCAGCTGCCGATGGGAGCTTGGGTAGGGGAATAAAGTGGGCCGACTTAGAGAACCGATCGACCACGGTGAGAACGACTTCATGACCCTGGGAAGGAGGGAGGCCAGTGATGAAGTCCACTGCTATATGTGACCACGGTCGTCGAGGAATTTCCAGGGGCTGAAGGAGTCCTGCCGGTGGCTGATGGGAGGCCTTCCCCCTAGAACAAACCGGGCAGGCAGCTATGTAGTCCTTGGTGTCCCGGGCCATGGAGGGCCACCAGAAACGCTGCCGGAGGAAGTGTAACGAGCGGTTGACTCCTGGATGACAGGTTAATCTTGATGAATGGGCCCAGTGCAGCACCTCAGAGCGCACTGCCCCCGGGACGAACAACCGGTTTGGAGGACATCCCCCAGGATCCGGAGCAGATTGCTGGGCCTCGCGGACCCTCTCCTCCACCTGCCAGGATGCAGCCCCCAGGATGCAGGAGAGGGGTAATATGGGGTCCGGGTCCATCTCACCAGGCTCGGAGGCAAACTGACGGGAAAGGGCGTCAGGTTTCAGGTTACGTGATCCAGGGCGGTAAGTAAGAGTGAACCGAAACCTCCCTAAGAATAGAGCCCACCGAGCCTGCCGGGAATTAAGTCTCTTGGCGTTTCGGAGGTACGTGAGGTTCTTGTGGTCTGTCCATACGATAAATGGCTGAGTGGCGCCCTCCAGCCAATGCCTCCACTCCTGGAGCGCCAGGACCACGGCCAGGAGCTCCTTATTTCCCACGTCATAATTCCGTTCTGCGGGTGAGAGCCGGTGACTAAAAAAGGCACACGGATGGAGCTTCTGGTCCTCCCCGCTCCTTTGGGACAGGACGGCCCCAACTCCCACATCTGAAGCGTCCACCTCAACCACGAACTGCCGACTGGGGTCGGGGTGAGTGAGAATAGGTGATGATGAGAACAGGACCTTCAGTCTGTCGAAAGCAGTTTCGGCCTCGGGAGTCCAACGGAAGCTAAGTAGGGTGGAAGTGAGTCTGGTGAGCGGGGCGGCCACCTTGCTGTAGTCGCGGATGAAGCGACGGTAGAAATTAGCGAAGCCCAGGAACTGCTGCAACTGCCTACGGGAGGAAGGAGTTGGCCATTCCATTACCGCCCTCACCTTGGCTGGGTCTGGGGAAAGCTGTCCCCGCGCCACCACGAAGCCCAGGAAAGAGATGGAGGTGGTGTGGAAGTCGCATTTCTCCGCTTTAACAAAAAGTCGGTTCTCCAGGAGCCGTTGGAGAACGAGCCGGACATGCTGGACATGCTCCTCCTCAGACTCAGAAAAGATCAGGATGTCATCCAGGTACACGAAGATGAACTTATTTAACATGTCCCGGAGCACGTCGTTGATAAGGGCCTGAAACACAGCGGGGGCGTTGGTGAGTCCAAACGGCATCACCAGATACTCAAAATGGCCCAAAGGGGTGTTGAAGGCTGTTTTCCACTCATCCCCTTCTCGAATCCGCACAAGATGGTATGCGCTCCGAAGGTCTAATTTAGAAAAAACCTGGGCCCGGTGTAGAGGAGCGAAGGCCGCGTCGAGGAGGGGCAGTGGATATTTATTCTTGATTGTGATTTCATTCAGGGACCGATAATCAATACAGGGGCGCAGGGTTCCATCCTTCTTCTGCACAAAGAAAAAACCAGCACCAACTGGAGAAGAGGAGGGTCTGATCAGGCCAGAAGCTAGGGACTCTCCAATATAATTCTCCATTGCCTCCCGTTCCGCCCTGGAGAGGTTGTAGAGTCGGCTCGATGGTAACGTGGCCCCGGGGAGGAGATCGATGGCACAGTCATACGGCCGATGGGGCGGAAGGGAGAGCGCCCGCTGCTTGCAGAAGACCTCACCTAGGTCATGGTACTCCCTCGGAACCTGGGACAGATCGGGAATCTCCTGGGCAGGTGCCGACGTCCCTGACAAGGAGGTGACCGCCGAACGCAAACAGTTGGTGTGGCAGTTAACGCTCCAGCTCACCAGCCTCCCGGTTGGCCAGTCAAACTGAGGGTTGTGTAGGGCCAGCCACGGGGACCCGAGAACTCCAGGGGATGAGGAGGAGCGGATGAGGAAGAAGTGGATCTGTTCCCGATGATTACCAGAAATGATGAGGGTGATTGCCTGGGTCCGGTGGGTAATCCTAGCCAGAACCTCTCCGTCGAGACCCAGAATGGTCTTCGGTTCGGGCAGCGTCTCGAGGGGAAGGCGAGCCTGCCGGGCCAGGTCCTGGCTAATGAAGTTGCCGTCTGCACCCGAATCCACCAGGAAGGTAGTTGGCACCGACTCCTGCCCCCAAAGGAGCGTGCCGGAGAGGGTTAGACGGACAGGGGGTGAGCAGGAAGAGGATCCGCTCGCCAGCACTCCTGCCGGCGTTGACGAGCTTAATCTTTTGGCCGCACCGGGCAGTCGTCGAGGAAGTGGCCTGCGTGGCCACAATAGGCGCACAACCCAGCTGAGCGCCGGCGCCGACGTTCCAACTGGGTCAGACGTGTTCGCCCCAACTGCATTGGCTCACAGGTTGAAGCCTCAGGCGCTGGGACAGGGACGAAGGCAGACGAGTCCCCGGAAGTCTCCCTCGGCCTGAAGAACCTCCCAGAAGCTCTCACCGTCCGCTCGCTCGTCCTCTGCCGGCGTCGCTCCCGAAGTCGATTGTCCAATCGAGTAGCCAGACCGATGAGTGCCTCCAAGGTCTCCGGCTGCTCCCTCGCTGCTAACTCGTCCTTCAGCTCGTCGGAAAGCCCCTGTGTAAAAACTCCCCGAAGCGCCGCGTCGTTCCAGCCGCTTCGGGCAGCAAGGACACGGAACTGAATTGAATAGTCAGCGACAGAGCTGGGACCCTGGCGCAGGGACAGAATTTGGGAAGACGCTTCGCTGCTCTGAATGGGATGATCAAAAACCCGTCTCAATTCGGCCGTAAAAACCGGAAAACTAGAGGACGCGGGGGTCTGGTTCTCCAATACGGCTGTGGCCCATTGCGCCGCTCTCCCAGAGAGTAGGTTCACCATGAAGGCAATCTTTGCCCTGTCGCTGGGGTAGGTGAGGGGTTGGAGATCAAAAACCAGCGAGCACTGGAGCAAGAATGAGGCACACGCACCTGCCTCACCGGAATATCGCTCCGGGATAGGAACGTGGGGCTCCCGTGGTGCAGCCAAGAACGGCTGTGACGCGACTCTCGGCGCCTCCGCGGGAGTCGGAGGCGGAACCAGCTCCGCTCGTCCCGAGGCAAGCAGGGCCGTCACGCTGGCGTTAAGAGTCTGGAGGGAGGACCAGATGTCGGTGAGGAGCTGGTCGTGTTGACCCAGCAACCTTCCCTGAGCCTCCAATGTACGGCGCACTGCGTCCTGATCCGCCGGATCCATGTTGGTTGGCGTGTAATGTTAGGAGTGGTTGTATCAGGACCCGAAAGCAGGCAGAACACAGTGGCGTATAGTTCCAAGAAGCTTTATTAAAGTTTGTAGAACTCACACAAGAGGCGTGGAGACCACGACGCGGTGCTTAATCACAACAGGGATCGTTAACTTACGACACCAGAAGTCCATGAAGGATAAAGAAAAGACAATAATCCAAATACGGTTCAAAAGTTGTCCACGGAGGAAACAGTCACACAAAAGTCCAGGAGGGTTCAGCTGGGGTTTTCCAAAACGACAAAACACGCCAACGCTGGCCCACTGTGAGAACAGTCCATAAATAGGAGGCTTGATTACAATAGTCTGCAGGTGCGTCAGTCCCCGGCACCACCTGTGGCTGAGGCATGGCTCCACCACGCCCCCTGCAGGAGAAACCCTGCAAAAGAGTTCCCAGAAACTGGGAACCTGACAAAATATACTTTTTAAATTTACTGTATGTTGATAAATTACTCCTTGATCATTCTTAGTTTTAAAGACAAACGCCCTAATCAGTATTTAAAACATTTGAAAATAACGCTCCTGCGATTTAGATCAATTGTATTCGAGATTTTCAAATGATGTACATACATTTTGCTCCTCGTAGGACTGACTGTAGTCTCTTCTCCCCCTGGCATATCACATTCAGAAGAAAAAAGTTAAATGGTGTGAGTGTTCCATTTCAAGAGCTTCTGTGACCTACTTCACACAGTCAGACAGCTAGTTGTAAATATGAATTTTATAACCTGGTTTGGCCTTCTCAAATTAGAGGCACAACTGAGCTTTGGAACATATCGCAGGGAAGCCGAGAAAAGGAGAGGCAGAGAGCTGTTGGAGGCACGGGTTGTTTTGTCCTAGAAAAACAACAAACATCACTTCCATCATTGTCATCTTATGCCTCTCACTAGACCATCTATATAGTTTTTTTTAACAATTATTTTCTTCAATTGCTTGGCATCATGGATGCAACGATGACTAGTTACTAGTTCAGTTAGGTAAACGTTCAGTCATGCTGTCTGAGGAACAGTGGTGGCATGTAACCACTGTTGGCTGTCCTAATATTTCGAGATATACTGGGGGGGGTCACAGCCCCAAGTTCTCCAATAATTTTAATACATTCTAAAATACTAATTTTATACATTCTTTAGTAAAACTGTATGTAAAAACTATACTACTAACTATACTACTGCCTTCAGCTCTGCTTTTATAAAGGCTCATTGCATAATAGTAGTGTTGCAACTATTTTTGATTAATGGTTTAATATTTGCATGGACACACAAAGTGTTTTTAATGCAGAGAAATTTTGAAGATTGTCACTACATAAATCCCATCCAGTGTGTGAGGTATAACACAAATTAAGTATTGATGAATTGCTGTAATGTATTGAAGCACCAAACTAACTTGAACTTTAAAATATTGTGCTGATTACTAAAAATCATCAAAAGCTTGTCAGAATCAGAATCACGTTGGAGACATTAAGGTAATTTCTCAACATGAAGGAGAAGCAAGAGGATACACAGGAATAGTCAAATAAAGAAAACAATAAGATAATGGAAGCTGACAAAATTTAAACAGGACTAAACCTTCAGAAAATCACTATAAATGTACACAAATTCAAATACTACAAAACTGGTCAGTAAAACTGATATTACACCTAGTACCATAATTATATGTATTTTTTTTATTGATATTCCATATTCCATAATTTAGTTAAAGCATTGATTCAATTCAGGAATATCCAGGTTTTTTTTGTTTATGTTCCAGATTTCCATCAACTTGTAAATTCCATTAAAAGACAGTGTGTCATAAGAATAAATTATATGACTTTGGGTTGCTATATAATTTTTCATCATAATTTTTCAATTAAATTCTTACCAGTTTGCATCTAACATCTTTTTAATCTAGACTTTTTTAGTGCTCAGAATAAACCAATTTCCTAATTAGTAAGTTGCAGACTGCTATCTTCTCATGTCTGACATAGTATGATGGATCGCCTCTTTCTTCAGCATTTGGCCACAGAAAGATCTAGAGAACCTGACAGAGAGATAGAGAGTGTGCAGGCCATTCACATACTGCACACACTGAACCATCCTGTGGGTTACTGAGACAAAGTGACATCACTCTTCAAACTAGGGCAAATCCACCTGCTACTGTAAGACTGCTCAGACAACTCTGAAAGTCCAAACAAGAAACCTCTAGTCTTCCTACTGACTTACACGTACACACGTACACACACACACACACACACACACGTACACACACACACACACACACACACACACACACACACACACACACACACACACAGACCCATTGATGTGTCTGTGTTTCTTTGTTGTTTTAGATCATCTATTTCTTACAATAACCAACAATAGTTCAAATTGCTCTGTTTTGATAATATAGGAAAATCATGGAATGAATGGATAGGTAGAGAGCTGGTTATCTCAAACCTCTGGTAGAGGCTGAAGCAAAAACATTTCTATATTTTAAAAAAGACCCATACTTATAATATTTAAAATGAACATCCTCACACACTAAGAACGTCAACTGTAAAAATGACTATGTCATCTGGAAATAGCGTGGTTTCCTGATACAGAACAGCTTATCAGATAAATTGTTATGTGTGCTCATACCTGTACTATGTAATGTGACTCTTTTTGAAATCAGTCATTTTATGTCATTTAAGACACTTCTCCTGGCTATAGACATACTTCTCCAGTATGTGTCACTGTGTACGCTCCTGTCACATCTGCAGTTCTTCATGCTGATGCTATCCTGGTCTAATAGGATCTCACTCATCCTTGTAGATAATGCGTCTGCATTATCGAGGAGATGAGGGTGTAAATTTTGCCCTTATACTTTCAGCAGGTTAATGAGGGAGATAGATCAGTGACATTTAATGTTGGAGCCCCCCATCAACTACACCCCACATTTTTAATAAACCACAGCTTGTAAGTCAACATAGGTGCAGCCAGACACTGCCAGCCGGACACTGTCCGGCTTCACCCACTACTAAATGCTGGAGGACTTGATGTTTGAGACTCAATTTTCCTCTCGATAGCCAGGATCTACAGTATTTGGATCAAACTTCACTCCTTAAATCCTATTGTCCCTATTCGCCTCTACTCTGCTAAGCCATTTTGTTCATTTCACTCCTACTTTCAGCCACGGATAGAAAATGCTTCACATTTTAGTTATTTATTTTTTCTCATGCCCTTCTACTGAAAGAAGGTGCTGCCCTGCTCTTGTAAATGACCTAATTTTCTTGCTCAGCTCAACATTTTCTGATGTGAGCTGTACCAAAATAGCATGGCTACAGTGGGGCACATTCATTTTCATCTTACGTAACAGGGAACAAACATTTCTCTTTAATCGTTCCCTGTCTTAACTCGGTGGCAAGGTGGCTCAAACTCTAATAGACCGAATGGCAACTTCCACATCACTGGCAGTGATTTGGTCAAGTCATTTCAGTAATATTTTTTTCCTCCCAGTTTGTGGTCTTTTAAATGTCTGATTTAAATTAGAACAAAGAACATAGGAGTGTGGGCTGAAATTAAAAATGTGATTTGGGGAGAAAGTATTTATTAGACATAACCTATATTAAGATATGGAATGTTCATTTTATTCTCCTGCATATATATATACACTGTTTCTATTGAAAGCTTTTTTATTTCAAGCTCTGCATAATAATCATGACATCACAATGACACAGGATGCAGAGAAGAGTAGGTTCCAAATATCAATGAACTGCCACTGAATGGAGACAATGAGGAGCATGGGGTTTAGACAGAAATCATTTTTTACAGTGGCTGTAGCACTGCACAGGGTCCATAGGCTCACAATGCCAATGTAGAGTGATGACTACAGATGGAAGTTGTGATTTTTTGATCAGCAAAGTTTTTTTGGTGGGGGTTTGTAGCAACTGGACTCAACTGCTTAGAGGCGTGTTTGTGTATGTGTGGCCATGTGCATGTTTGTGTGTGTGTGTGTGAGAGAGAGAGTGAGATAATTTGGCTTGGTGTAGGCGGCTATTGTTTGTATGCTTCTCCAAGTGAGTCAGTCCATCTGCTTGCATATGAAGTCATCCCATGTGCTTCCTTGAATGCCTGAATACTTTAATGTCTACTACTTAGACTGAGAACAAACTAATTTCAGACTATATACATATACATGTCCCATTTTTTTTGTTAATTAGAATGGTGGAGACATTGTTCAGAATTTTATGTGCATCGGTAGAATAATTAAAAGACAATATGAATTATTCATCAAGTGGTGGGTGAACTCTCGAACAGTGAGACATATTGTATGTTATTTTCACCTTTATTTCCTGGAGGAATAAAGACAATTAATCAGGCCTTGGAATGTACTAAGCTTTTGGTGGTAATAACTTCTCCCTACTTCTCTCAACAGCTTTCACAATATTTATATACTTACATATTCATTTGGTGTGATTAATAATAAAAATGAAATTTTGGAATCAATGAAATTTTAAATATGTCCATAAATATTGGGATGTAGGTGACTTGTGCTGTGTGTGCGTGCATGCGTTCATTCGTATGAGAGAGTGAGCCTTGCAGGCCACATCTGTCAACATCACTATGTATCCTTTGTGCTAACGCTGTCTGACAGCTTAGCTGCCATGGCCGGATGTGAGTGTTTGTGTGTTCTGTGACCATTTGGATGAGTCATTGTTATGCCCCCGCTTCTATTTACCCTGGAGGGCCCTCTAAAGTCAGACTGGTGGTTTTAACGCGCTTTTGGTTTTTCTGTGTTGTGCTTATATTTGTGCTTGCTGTCTGTCTCTGTGTTTAGACCCTATGGTTCTTACTCACACATAAAAAAAAAAACATTTTCAGTCATCCATCAAAAAACTTTTAGTGATATAGTCACTGTATTGTGTCTGCAAAACACATTTTCTGTGTAGTATCTGCAGTGCAGTAACTGTAGTATCTGCTATCTACTTGTAACTAATAAACTGTACTTTAAATTACCTGATGGGAAGGTTTTACATTGGAAAGTACACTTTTGGCAAATGGTAATTGTTATGTGCATCACATTGCTTAAATTTAATGTTTGAGCCCATTCTACATTGTGTGTATGATTTGCTACTTTGACTCTTGGACACATTCATTAGTCAAGGTTAACACAGAGCCAGCATTATGAAGCAGCTGTACCCTCCCAAGCCCCTCAGCAGCACATGCTTTTAGTTTGAAATATTCTGCCCAGCTCTCACCACTACCTTGCATGTATAATTACAAGATATGCTGCCTGCTGCCAATAACTCTCCCAAACAATGTTTGAAGTGTGAATGTGGAAATGAATTCTCAATGAAGTGAAGACCTATTAAAATACTGTGGTCAAAAAGCCAGTGTACACATGTGATTTTGCTCTTACTGAGCATGAAAGCTGGGAAAGTTAAAATAGGTGATTTTATTTTATTTTTTTCCCCCTGTAGGGGTTTTTGGTTTCTATTCTGCCCTGTGTTAGAGAAATTAAATATGAATGGCAGAGAAATCTTTCAAATCTACTCTTTCTACATGACAAACGCATAGATTTTAAATTCTCTATGCATGCTTGTGTTTAACTGTCTGGCATCAAAGAATGTATGTGCAGATGCGAGAGATGGCTGGCATCTGAGTCAAGACCTATAGGCATCAGGCTTTTGACGCCCTAATTATGTCTTTGGCTCCTGCAGCGTGCTTCAGTATCCTCCAGCTTGGGTGCATCTTTCACGGAAGAGTCAGATAAATCTTATCTCTGCAATCCTGGTCTCTGGAGAGACTCGCTTTAGAAAAAAACACTACTGGGGTCTGATTAGCTGATTTAAATGATACCAAAAGAAGCAGATGTTATATTTGCGTGTGCTGATATTTTGATTGTCCGGCCCTTAACATGATTAGAATAGAGTCTGAGGTGAATAGAAAGCACAGGGTTTGTGATCATAACTATTTTGTGCATTGGCTCTAATGACGCTTTGCTGACAGTGTGGTATTTTTAAGAACGTGGTAAAGAATGACAGTATGAAACCATGCAACCTCTGGCATCATTTTGACAAGAAGCATTCATGTTTCTTTGCCAAGCCTGTTAAGTTTTTAAATAGGAAGTTATTGGAAACTTATTTTGGAAACAAAAAAAGTTTAATCATATCATTTAGCATAACAATATGATGATTCACAATATGATGCTTTATATAGTATAGTATTATCAATTGCTAAGCCTTGTAAATCCTAAGATATCAATTAAACATTTCTCCTTCCTGCCACCAAACTACCGTATTTGTTGATGGGATAAATGGTTAGAGAAACACTTCTATGAATAAAATATGTTTTCAAATTGTCCCAGTGTTGTGCGGTGGCTACCACTGTTGTGTCACAGCAAAAAGGTTATGGGGCCCAGGCACATTTATGCGATGAGTTTGCATGTTCCCTCCATGTTCTTGCACTCAAGCTACCTCCCATAGCCCTAAGACATGTATGTTTGTGCTTATGTCCCACAATCCCATAAAGGAAAAGCAGTAGAAAATGGGTGGATGGAGGTTTTCTGTTATAGCCTCTATATAACACATCTTGTGTGTTCAGATATTCTGCATTCCTTGGTTGTATTTTAGCCAGTCTTGCCTTTTTTTCATCTGGAACCAGCCTACCCATTCTCCACTGACCTCTCACATTAACAAGGCACTTTCATCCATGTATCTGCTGCTCACTAGGTATTTTCCCCTTTTCGGACCACCTTCTGTAAACCCTAGGAATGGTTGTGTGTGAAAATGCCAGTAGCTGTTTCTGAAATACTCAGATCAGCCCATATGGCATCAACAACTATGTCATTTTCAAAGTCACTTAAATCTCCTTTCATCTCCGTTTTAATGTTAAATTTGAACTTCAGCAAGCTGCCTTGACCACGTCTACCGGTCTGAAGGCATTGATTTGTGGCCAGCTGTTTAGCTATTTCTGTAAACTAGCAAATGAGCAGGTACACCAACAAAAAGTGACCTGTGAGTGCATATTAATATGAACAGATTATATGGTCTTACATTATTTGTCATTATTTTTGTCATTCTAACAGCTTTTACTGACAAAATTTAGTGTATTACAGATCACATGGTTAAGATACCAGCTGCCTGTTAATAACCCTTTGACCATCAAGTGTTTTTGATGCACAAGAAGCATCATAGAATTAACCCTTTTGTCAACCAGTTTGATCAAAAGGTTCAATAATTTACAAGGGTTATCTCAATATCATTAAATTGTGTTTCAGTCTTTCAGCTCTTTTAATGGATGCATTCAGTGGGAGTTGGTTATTCAATTTTTGCTAACAGCAGATGCCAAGCATCGTGGATTGAAGTGGACACATTTTAAAACACAATATGTCTGCCTTTCCTATGAACAGAATTTTCCATTATAAATGGTACCCACATTAACGCCCGAATCATAGCATATAATTTGTGAAGATCGGAAGTAAAGACAGGAATGAATAATTGGGCCAAACCACAGCAGGGATTAGCTATCTCACTACAGCAGAATTTTAATGTGGTTCATAGTGGACCTGATCCTGGGTAACAGTAAATATAACACTGACAAATATAACATATAACAAATATATAACAAGCTCATAACTTTAAATATCAGAATAAGCAAGACAAAGTTATTATGATATTTTGATTTTAAATATCTTAATGGACTGTATTTTTATATACATTTCCATATTTCCATTCTTATCTTAATCTTAATAACACTTTACCAATAGTGTTTGACATTAATGCTTAAAATGTACGCTTTGCAAAATGATCGGCTCTGACTGAGATCAGATATATGAAAAGTCCACTTTTGTTTATATTGTTTATTATATGTGTGTATGAAAACCTGGTTCTAAAAGTTGCTTTTGGCAGTCTAGCATTTAAAAAGACAGATGGATAAATAAGAGCATTTAATAGTAATAAATATGGTTCTGATAAAATATCGTTTGCATACGTAGCGGTACACTAAAATGAGTTTTCTGTACATGAGTCTGTGTTCCGTATTGAGCAGATAAAAGTGGCATTTGTTTTTGAAGGTGCAATATTACGTTTATATATATTATATATATATTATGTATTATTATTATTATTATGCAGATCTGTTTCACCCTCATTCCTACTTTTGTTCTTTTGCTATTGGAGTTGACTGCTTAATGTATAGTGCAGCTTTTGCTTATGTAGAACCATTTAAATGCTTTATTTCACTTTCCTCTTAGGTAAAGAACAGGAGTCTACATGACAGCAAAAACAAACAAAAAACTTTAAATCCAGAGAATTTTGAGTGAGACAGAAAGACTTCCAGCAGGAAGGCCTGATGTCTGACTAAGTATCTGAATCTGACAGGAGAGACAGTGGGATTGCATTGGATGAATAGACACATTGTGCCAAAAAAAAAAGCCTCTGAAATGATTGGATATTGTCATATTGACTTGATATTGCTGTTAAACCAAATAAAAAGTGCACACGGGTCATTCTCAAAAACAAATAATAATTAAATGCAGGAAGCAATGTTGGACACATCTTTTCAGTTGTTTGAAAGCACACATTAGTAAACATCTACTGAGTGGCTGGCTGAAAAACAAAAGTGTTTGTTCAAGTAATACAGTTGCAACATTTATCTGTATCTTGAGAAACAATGTTACACAAATGTAAGTTGGATGGATGGAGCCTTTGAAGTGTTTACCTGAACTACTTTTAATGAAGATATAATATTTTTCTTCATTCTAGGCCATGTGGGTAGATGGAGGCAAGCACCAGATGTTTTCTGAATGAATCTGAAGATAATATGTACTAATTTACAGTTAGACAAATAACACAGTCACAGACAGATGGTCACTCTGATACATAAAGAAGTAGAAATATATGTCTTAAAGAGATGCCAAATAAACATTCAGATAAGGCACACTGGCCAAGCAACAGACAGCTTGGATACTTTCTGTCACAGAGGTATTGGTGAAAAACTATGGTTGGCATACAGTCAGACAGATGGAGCATAGCAGAGAGACAGGAGGACTGGACGAAGACTAGATGGAGAGACAGAACTTCCAGAGCAGCAGACAGAAATGGGCAGAGGGGTTCACCAGACAGACATGCACTGTTGGTAGCAGGACAGGCAGTTGGCATAGGAAGGAGACATGGGGACAGTAAGTGCCTCTGGCATTGAGGGTGAGTGAGATTGAGGGAGCCAGAAATGCAGAGAGAAAGGGAGAGACAGAGAGAGAGAGCGAGAGGTGTGTTCAGCTCATGGCTGGCTGGCTGACTGTTGAGCTGTGGCATTGGGCTGAAAGGAGAATCTTTTCAGAGACACAACAGCGCTACACAGCCTCCACCCATATCTTGCAATGACACACACATGTCACACTGACAACTGGTATTAAATAGTAATACATAATTCATTAACAGTGTGTGTGTGTGTATGTGTGCAAACATACTAGCCTAGCATTAGAATTTATGTTAAGGAATGGATTCTTCCATTGATACTACTAATTCCTTAGCTAAACACAGGTTTATTGCTATGTCATTTGTTCATTGTTGGATTATAACACTATATGTTTACATAATTCTAAACATCATGACATTAGAAAAATCCTTTTATTTTTGGCTTTTTTAGGCTCAATTTCCTGGTGATGGCCGGCTGGGTAAAGAGAGAGAGGAGAATAGGGAGGACAAGTAGAGAATAGAATAGGTAGAGATCAGTGAAATACATTAATAATACAAGCTGCTGGTATAAGAGTTGAGTTATCTTAGTCATAACTGAAACTGGAGCAGTTGTAAAATGTGTCTATGAAACAAGTTTATTGACATTTATTCAGAAATGCACAGACATATTTGTGACATAACTGTACGATGCAAAGTAACACAAACCATAGACAACGTATGAATACTGTGTATATTGAACTCAAATGTCTGCATGTACATCTCCATACACAATCTCAACTGATGTTTTTGACCCTTAGTATTATTCTCATCTACTTCTTGACTGCTTTATCCCATTCGGGGTCATGGGGAGGGTGAACATATAGGCGAAGGCAGGGTCTACCCCTAGATGGGTTGCCAGTTCATCGCCCATCAGGCCCTATGTGAGCATTTCTGGGTTTGGTACATTGCTCAACGGTACCTCGGCTGTGTTCCGGCACCTTTCCCTACTACCAGAACTTTCCATGTTTTGTCCTTCCATGTTTTAGACCTTTTGCAGTGACAAATGTTGCGGACAAAACATAGAAGGTTGAAATGAGAACCCTCTGCGTCTCAACCCAGTCCCCCAACAGACAGAACTACCACTGCCCTAATTATTATTTTAGCTGGTAATTCAGTGTTGGTATCTTTTCTTGGAGCACCAACTGATGAAACTGATGATTAGCGAACAAGCATGTGCATTTCTGTCAGTGTTTCAGATCAGATAACATGTATTATAGCAAGGAATAATTTCTTTTTGTGTGTTAGTGTGTGTGTGTGTGTGTGTGTTGTGTGTGTGTGTGTGTGTGTGTGTGTGTGTGTGTGTGTGTGTGTGTGTTTTTTTTTCCAGTGACTTGGCTTACAAATCTAGAGCAATAGGTCGAAAGACCATTGAAAAATGAAATCTTTTGAAAAATCACTTTATATATCATTGTGCTTACAGTGAAAACAGTCACATTTTGAGACATTTAAATGGAAAATAAAACAAACTGAAAATATACTTATGCTTAAATTTAACCCTTTAAAGCCGTTTGTATCATATTTGATATGCGAGATTCTGAGACGTCTCTTTTTTCTAAACCAAAATCAAGTGTGGCAGACCACTGTCCTCTCCAGAAACAACTCCAACACCACCCCGTAAAAGAGGCTGCAGTGTGCCTCTTGTGCTAAAAAGTGAAAACGCCTAAATTCTATGCCAAATAATAGATAATATGCCACTAAAAATGAATAGTTACTAGAACGAATTATGTCCCGAGCTACAGAACAGCTGTTGTAAACAGTTGTATCACAATGTCTCAATCAATCAATCAATCAATCTTTTTTATATAGCGTCTGTTACAATAAAAATTGCTTCTAGGCGCTTTACAGAATCCCAGGGCCTAACCCCCAACAAGAGACAGTGGCAAGCAAAAACTCCCCTTTAACAGGAAGAAACCTTGAGCAGGACCAGGCTCATGAGGGAAGACCCTCCTGCTGATGGCCGACTGGGTAGAGAGAGAAGAGAAGGGGGAGGAGGACAGGTAGAGGAGAGAATAGGCAGAGATCATAGAAATACATGAACTATAACAAAATGCTGGTGTAAGAGTTGAGTGGGTCAGCAGGGTCAGAGGTCAGCAGGTCAGTATACAGCTGTAAAGGCGGCTAGACCAATAGATTGATACAGAGAGATAGAGGTGGGGGGGGGGGGGGGGGGGTGCAGAGAAACTACACAAGAAGTAACATCATCAATTATCTACTCAGACCCGTTGTTTCAGACCCCGACAACCTCATATCTCATTTTAACAATGATTTCTGGAAGATTTGCCTACTAATAACCTTGTACGTCCAACGTATTTAAGTTATAGCATCAATTTTCTATTTCATTATTGTTGCAAAGCCCTTGATAGTTACCAGCTAATTTGGGTTGACTATTGTAAAGAGAAAGAGGCAACATTCCTGAAGTAGGTAGTGAAAGGCTGTTTTCAGCTGATTCGGTTTTGGTACCACAGGAGGCAAGCATAAACCTTTTGCAGTGACAGATGTTTTTATGTAAGGAACCAGAGGGGTTTCCTTTGAAAGGAAGGTGTGAAAAAACCTTTTTTTTTTGGTGTTCATGAAAATAGGTTGCTTCCATATATAGTAATTTCACCAATTTAAATGGGGAAATTTACAAAAAAAAAGAATTTTGGAAGAAAATTTTTTTTTGGAATTGAACGCTTTCAGCAATTTAAATTTTATTTTAAATCATAAAATATATCTTATTAAACAGATGTGGAAAAACAGAAACATGAATATTCAACTATAAGGCCTCATAATGTTTTAGTCTCTCCTTTTGTCACCCAAACAGCCAAGAGCAGTCAAGACATGGTCTGATTTTATTATACAAAGGCTAAAACCTTGACCCAGAATGCAAACACGAAGGGTCGTGGCAGGTTGAAATAAATGAAAAGGACAAGCTGGAGGTGTTTTGGTACCTCCCACACTACCAGAACACCTTTTGTCCACACTGGGACTTGATTCACAAACCCCTTGCTTCTCAGCCCATTCTCCTACACTCTAGCTACCAGGGCCTGTAACATACCGTAACATAATGTGACGTGACGTGGAGTGCCGCGATGGGACACATAGCGAAGCAACGTGACGTGACATATCCAAATGGATATGTGCAGAACTCACGGATTCCCATCAAATCTATTTTAACTACAGTTGTTCAACTGTTGGATTGGACTACCCAATCCAGATTTTTCTTCCCCATCACAGTTCACCACTTCATTGAACAACTTTTCTTAACAGGATCCGCAAAGACAACGTCAGCACAACATAAATGCATAGACGTTGGTCATGCTGCTGTAACCGTCTTATAGCATTTGGTTGGTGGCTACATTGAGACGGCATGATGTGTTAAATGGCAAGAAAATGTTTTATGTCTTGTTAGTTTGAATTAAACATCAACTCTCAGCTGCTCAAAATTTAATAGGACTGTTAACTTATTCATTTCTTAAAAAACAAACAAAAAACATCCCTCTCTGTTTCTTTTGACAAATTGCACACTGCAGATCACTATACATGTCACCTTGGGACAAGATAGGAGACACACATACCATTTTTACAGCTTTTATCAAGTAATTAATAAATGTGTGCCGCTCAAAGCAGGCCGTGGTGATGTCAAATTCATTAAACAAGCAAGCAAAACTCCTCCCAGCGTTGGCTTTACATGGATACTGAAAATTTGTGAGATCTGTCTAACAAGAAGAGAAATTAAAAATACAGCAACATATTTGTCAACTTATTTAAAAAGTTCCAAAAAGCAAAATTCTTAAATATAAATCTTAATGGGGTTTGAGTAGTGCATTTAATTTATTTCTTACCTAACTACTTTGTGCATCTGTGTAATTTGATTTCATAAAAATTACAAGATTTCCAGATTGTTTGGCCAGTGCGAGTGTAAGTTTATTGCGCCTGAGCATAGCACACTTGTCCAGCACAGTATGGTTGGAAGAAGTGTGCTCAAGCATGGTACAGTTGGTCACACATGGACGCAAGCATAGTAACCTATGCAATGCAGAAAATGTGGCGATTATCTATGTAGATATACTGTATATATGTCTTATTTTATTTATCTTATTCTAATGTTGTCTTATGTTGAATGTCGCAGCGTCACACCAGGACAAATTCCTAGCTTGTGTAATACCGTGTATTACATGAACAATGGCAATAAACCTGATTCTGATTCTGATGTACCACACAAATTGCCATCCAAACACATTTTAATCTTTTCTAGATAAGTCTTTTAGTGGTAGAGGGTATGTAACAAATCACACACTTGCATGTAGTTTGTATCTCATAGCTTCATGAATTCACAGAGTTTATTTGTTGTACAGTTCAAATTAGATTGTGTACAAAAACCTTGAAGAGGCTGTTTGCTATTTGTATGGCACTTAACTAAATTTTTTGGCTTGTGTCACTTCTAAAACTAGGTGTTCTATAGGTGAAGGGTACGAGAGTCAGTGTTAACACTTTTGAAGGTGTAAATTACCATACAAAAACCTTCGCCCCACCTGCTTCCTCCTCACGCCTTCTACCATCCCAGCAATCTATTTCTCTCCCTCACTATAATGTTGTTCTCGAGACTCACTTGGTGTCTAAGAGGTGATTAAAGTCTTCCGAGTTCCATGATGGGCTGCAAATGCATGAACACACACATGTGCACACGTACACGCACGCACACACAGACCCCCCCCCCATCCCCCCCACACACACACACACACACACAGCCAGAGAGTAATCAAGTAATTAAGACCTGAGCTCAGCCTTGGTCCTTTGTGCTCTCTCGCTCTCTTTGATTACTGTCTGGCTGACTCTTCTTTTCTCACCTGAGTATTTGTGTAGCAGGCAGTCAATCCACAATTGTGCCCCTGATTACCCCACAGTGGGTAATTGTAGCAGCATTTCACTCACTGCTATTTCTCTGCCCTTGCAAATCAGGAAACAATTTTATGTAGACGACAGGGGGCACCAGATCCACATTTCATTTTTCAATGCTACACATCTCTTTTTCATTATTTTTTTCCCAGAAAGGCTGAAATATACAGGACAAAATCTGCTTTATTAATGTAATTGTTTTAGGTTATAACATTTAAACTGCTTCAAAAGAAAATAATTGAAAAATGAAAACAAATCAGAATGATACTATTGATACATTTGTTTAAAAACTTGTTTTACTTTGCTTTTCTAAAACAATAAATATGTTTGACAGGTTTCTGTTACAGTCTGCACCGATAAGATTGCAATAGATTGTCCTTGGTGATTAAAATAGCTCCTTCTGTTGGGGACTGGCCTGAAAAGTGGAGGGTTCTCTGTTTAAGCCCTGGTGCCAACAATACACGTAAGACCTAAAACACTGCCGAGGTACCCTTGAGCAACGTACCAAATCCACAAATGCTTACATGGGGCTCTGCGATGAACTGGCGACCCATCCAGGGATGGACCCCGTCTTTGCCCCTATGTGCACCCTACCGGTGAATGTAAAATGGATAAAGCGGTCAAGAAGACAAGCTTTAAATAGGCTGATAGCATAGTTGCTAGATCTATAATACTTTTGGTCATTGAACTTAAGAAAATGTCTTTACATAGAGAAGCACTGCTAGTTGGCTTGGCATTTTCCATTTGCAGAGTAGAGCGCCTTAGCGTGCCACTGGTTTCTTCTACAACATGGTAATTTTCAGGAAAAGAAATCATCACAATTTGTAACCACCTATGTGCATATGTGCTAAACAAATAATGAAAGAAAAAGTGATATGGAACAGAATAAGGTTGTTTTCTTCCTCTTTGTGGCAGTATGCAGTACCGCATTGCTTGAATGTAGGTTGGGCAGCCCTAATCACTCTTACAATTGCTTTCTGCAATTGTGTGTGTGTGTGATAAGATAGTGTACATGTCTGTAATCTGTATTTGTTATCTGTTATGCACCATATTCTGTGCTTTTGCTTTTCCTCTGACCTGCCACAGACCATTTGTGTGATAGCAGTCATTGTGAGGACGTTTTGGGGAAATGGGGGCAGTTTAGTAAATCCTTACAATTTCAAAGAGCCATTATTACTATGATGATGCTGCTGCTGATGATGATTTTTTTTTTTTTTTATTTCTATTATGGTTGGTGTTGGTATTACTAATTATATTATCATTATCATTGTGCTTGAAAATTATAGCCTATTATGCATTTTATGGTAATATCTGAAATTTTGTATTCCTCCATATGATTCATTCCCTTCGTATTAGTTCAGTGGCCTGTCATAAAAGCATGCCGAATGATCTGGGGGCCACCTTGAATATAAGATTTTCATTCTTTCATTGCACAAACATCAACTAGCCATAGCTGCACTTAGAGTTGTTCACAGTTACTGTAGAAATACCAATACAGCCCTGATCCATCTCCTCAGTTATATATCACACTTGGCCATTTTAATTTGTAATACAGTCAACTGTTTGGGCTTTGTAAAGTTAAACTGCCCCCTCTGCAGCTTGTGGCTCTTGCAATGCCATGGCGCTGTAATCAGTAGCCATTCTTTCACTTGCCATTTGTCTCATTACATTTTCTTTTCTTTTATTCTGTCTATTATCTTTTTCTTCTGGTACAAATATAGATGAACGGGGGGGGGGGGGGGGGGGGGTGTAGGCAGATAGAATCACAAAAAGAAGACCTTCATCAGAGGACAGAGCCATCATTTGCTCTGGGATTATAATGACCGAGGTGCCAGGGATATATGTATATGCTCTTTCTCTCTCTGTTTTGTGTGTGTGTGTTTGTTCTTTTTTTGTGATATTCCCTTTGTAACATCAGCACTTCTCAATCAATCAATCTTTATTTATATAGCATCTTTTACAATCAAAAATTGTTTCAAAGCACTTTCCAGAATCCCAGGGCCTAACCCCAGACAAGCAACAGTGGCAAGGAAAAACTCCCCTTTAACAGGAAGAAACCTTGAGCAGGACCAGGCTCATGTAGGGGGACCCTCCTGCTGATGGCCGGATGGGTAGAGAGGGAGGAGAGGGGGGAGGACAGGTAGATGAGAGAATGGAGAGGAGAGGAGACCAGACCAGAGGAGAACTTCTGTTTATCATACATTCCCTGTTAGCATTAACCAAGTAAAAAGAAATAAAGGCAACGCAGTTTGTGTTGCTCTGGTTAAGCTCTTTCTACTTTTTTTGTTCTGTCTTGACGCCTGTTTCACCCTTTTTACAATGTTGTTGCTATATTTCCCCTGTAAATTGTTATAAAATAGTTGCTTTTTAAGCTATTTTTACTGCCTAACATTGGAAGCTTTATATGTGGTTTAAAAATTAATTTCTACTTTAACTAATAATAGTAGTATTACTACTACTACTAAGATTACAATTACTACTACTAATATAGGAATAAACTAGGAAGCTTCCTTCAACTTTTATTACATATAATGTATTGCTTGTTATTTAAAGTTTAAATAGTAGTTAAAATAGTGTAGTTAATTGTTAAAAGCTGATATTAATCAGAATTTTGGTAAGTAAATAATGAAATGTGAGCAATAAATAAATAATGATGTTCAGCTTGTCACGAAGACACACATGCGCGTGCACACACACATACATATATCTATATAAACACACACACACACAAGCCCAAACAATTGATACTTTCAAAATTGGGTAAGAATTGAAGTTAGTTAGTTAGTGCCCCCATTTCCCCCTTCCATCTCCTCTCTTCCTACAGCAAAAGTACAACAGAGGATGTAGGGCTGAGCAGCAAAATCGTGAACGCCGGCATGCATCATTTGCTAAATTTGTCCTCAGTTCCTGCCGAAGATGATAGATCTAGGTAATTACCCATACAGCCAAGCCTATTGCACACAACAAGCATCCATCATTATGGCAGAAATCAACATTGGCATGGTGTGTCCTTCGTAGCTGACATTTGAATATTCATGAGCTTGTAGTCAAAGCAGGAAAAGAAATTTTAGATCCGGCATGTGACTGATTGCTCTGGAGATTGCTTTAATGAGGCATGTTCTCCATGTTCTCTCTGTGCAGAAAATGAGGGTGGAGAAGTTGTGGTGAGGCATTATTTTCCAGAGGAACTGTCAGTACAGGAAGGTGGAAGTAGAAGTCTGGACCAAAGAAGTCTCAAACCTAAAACATCCATACAGGTAGTGTCACGCAAACCATTCATGTGTCCTACTGATGAACCACAGTCAAGTTGTTTCTTGATAGGATGTGTGGCATAAACTTGAATTGTACAATGATTCTTTGTTTTCCATTCACCATCCAACATACATAATACTTCACACTCAGTACCAGTAATTTTTTTGTAAATGTAAAGTATTTAAGTAGTATTTAAAGTATTTATAATGGACTGATTGCTCTAGTAAATCATCATATTGTCTTTGGGAAAACAAGACAAATCCTGCTGTATCTTTCTTCTAAAGGAGGAGGACCATAATTAGTGACTGTGGCCAGAGGCAGAGATTGTTAAGTACAGTTGATCTAGATTTGTTGTGGAAATATTGTTCAAATTACATTGTCTGTATGGTATGTCACCCAACTCTAAAAGTTGCTTTGATCTTGGCAATCTGTATGGGATATTATCCTAATTATGGATAGCACTTTTGTCCCAATTATGGATAGCACCAACACTGGTTTCCTTAAAATTAACTGCCACAAAAACTCCATCAGGCTGTTCTTGCTATTGTTTTTTGTTTCAATAGTTATGGAATAGTCCAATGCTGGGAGAGTAGTTTGTGGTACTCCGATGGGTTATTATGTATGAAGGCATCGAGCTAACATCAAACAATTCCTCCTGTCTGTGTTCCACATATGCCTGTTAATACTTGGCACTCTGTAAAGAGTAAACTGCCAGTTAACTGAATGAAAAGGACCAACATGCTGAGTCTGTGCATGTACCAGTACTCACAATCATCACCATCATTTCTCTTCTTTCTCAAAAATGTGGCCATGATCTTTTTAAACCAAGTAGTGTCCAGAACATTTTTGTTATATTGTATAGGTTAGAGTTGGTATTATTTGGGTTGATATACAACTGGTGATGGTGATTCCAAAGTCAATACATGTCAATCACATTAAACATTAAGCGATTTAATGTGGGTGTTAGAGGTGTGTTAATGTAGCCTTTGAAGTATTTTCTTTATTAAAAAGAATTTGGGCAAAAATCCAGATACAGTAGTGGTAATGGTTATGGTATCTGGGTCTGGATTAGAGAGATTAGAGGTGTGGGATTTGATACTCCATCTCAGCTGAGGTAAGGTGACATTTTTATGACATTTTTACCAATAAAACTGCAAAGACATGAGGAAGCAAGAAGCAGCAGTGGCTTTTATCAAACACTAAAGATGATACTCTATTAATATATAGATAGATTAGTGTCTCATTTTGACAAAAAAGGAAATGATGTGGAGGAAATGAAGCTGGCCTGTCAAAACTGGCCTGTTATAGGTTTACAGGAAAATATCTTAAATTATCAGAGAAGCTACTTCCATCAGCATCATTCATGTTATTTCTCATATTTAATATCTATGTTGTTCAACATGTATTACCTCAAATGTAAATAATTTTAATAAGCTTTATTTCAACACTTCAGTGCAATAGTGCAGTCAAGCACTATTACTTTTTTCCATACTGGTTTGTCACGAACCAGATGAGAACCCAAATGCGACACACGAGGCTGAACACTGCTTTATTGTCAGAAACAGACAACAGACAGGATTCACCGGGGAGCAGGCAAAACAGAATGGTCAGGAACAGGCAAGGTCGGAACCGGGCAGGCAGGCAAACAGGAATATGCTGGAAAGTCATCGGCACATGAATAACGACCTGGCAGGGAGCAGGTGTGCCTCCGGGGATTAAGAAAGGGGCTCATTAGTGTCCAGATGCACAACAGGTGTGCGGGGCGAAGCGACTCATGGGCATGATTGCCCGCAGCTGTGACACTGGTTAGGAACCAGTCTGTACATTTCAATCCTTATTATATCTCCATTGTCTCCTGTTTTTGCCCCTCTGTGTGTCAGTATCACTCAGATGCTATTGCCACAGCCATGCGTGCATGCAACAAGTTTTGGTTTGGCATGCACTTCATAATTTTTTTTTTTCTGATAATTAACAGTAAACACATACCCCCGTGGCTCTACAGCACAGTATACTGTCAAGTTCATGGTGTTTTTGGTTTTTTGAAATATTGTGACAGATTACCATGCAATGTGTAGTACACACTTTGGTATTTAACTCATAAAGCAGATAAATAGATTCCATAGTTTCTTTGTCAAAAAAATAGAATGTTTACCAAATTTCGACATAACTTTACAAATATGTACATGATTGCTGACCTTGATACCTAGGATGCCTATTCTACTACCAGACTGTTCATCCTCACTACTGTCTATGCCACAGTATACTATTGGAGTATACCAGTATACCAGCTCACAAACATGCATCCATGGAAGTTTAGTTTGCTGTAGTAGTTTGCTGTCTAACAGGCTTATTTGTCCACCTATAGTAAATTAGATGAATTTCAGATGGACTAAGGTGTTTATATGTGCTTTCATGCTATAGTTAGAATGTTTTTAAAAAGTCATGATTATGCAATATTTTTTCTTAATATAATCTAACCATACTAAAAGGGAATTAAATCAGCTTGCTTATCTGAAAATGACTTAAAATACATGAATCACAAAATCTTACCTTAATAATCTACAAGAGTACAAATAAAGTGAACCTTGAGAAAATATAGATGTTTTAAACACCATTTAAACAAAGCCAATCTTTAGTTAAAAAGATGAGATTAAACACAGCCTCTGGGATAATTTATTATCTTCTGTTAGCTTCGACTATTTTAGTTGTCAAGTCAGCCACTGTAGCTCTTGTCCTGAAAGCATATTGAAAGTCTTATTTAAGTAGACATATTTCATTCCTTCTATAAATGATGTAAATGGTTAGTCAAAAACACCCTATGTCCAATCAGCTACCAGAAAAGTAATTAGGTGAAATGATGTGTAGTACAGAAGAATAGGAAGTCAAGGTATTTCAAACATTATTGTTTATTTATTTACTATAGTTGTAAGTCTGCCAGTCATGTTATTGCATTACTGTCACTTTGGTGTTATGTAATAGATAATCTTGTTTTTTGTACAAGGTTGGAGGAGACGACAGTGTTAAACTGCATTTTAAAAGATCAGTGATTTTAAGCAAAAACAACATTCTCACAAGAAAGCAGAGCCCTTTGACGGCTCCCTTTCAACATCTTAAAATGTGCAGAATCCCAATCCTACCCTCTGATTAGGTGGAATACTTTATTATAGTTTGGGGAGTAAGTAAATTCCTAACTCAAGGCTTTTATGGACTGTAGATGGTTTTCAGGGACTGGAGATTTTCCACTGCACTCTCACGAGGCAAGCTTTTAATACATGGAAGGAAAGATCGGTGCCAGAATGACTGGGGTGATAAAAACAGACTTCTTTAAAAGAGAGTGAAAGAAATGATTTTAATTGACTGCCCAGCCTAAACGTAGTGTCCTGCCCTGGAGAAGGCCGACTAATAGTTTAACTTCTTTCCACTGTGAACAAAGGTAGGGGCTCTGTTGAAACACAAGGTCACATTACAGCAAAACACCAGGCATTTATCCTGCTCACATGAAAAATGTCTGGATCAGAGATTTGAACCACATTGCTCGGAGTCAAACTGGAATAAGGCCTAGTCCAATGGAGTCATATTACTTCTATATAAAGCTCTACTCACCTGATCATTTTGGCTGAATTGTGCACCTGGGCAGAGAATGACTCCGGTTTGCTGGGTCGATTGGGACATTTCATTATGATACGTGGCAAAATCCAAAACGAGCCCAAAAGTACAGATATGGACTTCCTTTTCCTCATATCCATTCAAGGGAGAATGATTGCACAAGAACAAAAGGGACATGTCACAACCAATAGTTCAGCAAGACAAAATAATCTCTTCTAATATTTAGCCTTTTGTTTTTTAAATAACAAAAATATGAATTCACATATTTTTGCAAACTCGAATAGCGTAATTTGAGTTGTCCCTTTTCTTTGTTGTTTTTTGGTGTGCAAGCATTCTATATTCTAGAATAGCAGGGGATATCCATCCCACAATTTCATTTGGTGAAACAGTCTGCAGGCTCACATTCAGACAGTGGACATAATCTTACACAAATCTGGAAAATAGAAAAAGCTATCTCTGCATTTCGAAGTGTTATATCAGCAGTCTTTCTACTGTGGAAACTTGTTAGACTGCTTTAGTGGGGGTTTTGTAGACTACTGTATATACCAACTCTGGCAGATGTTAGCAATCAGGTTTATGACAAGGGGCAATTATATTAACCATCAATTTCAGGCAATTTTCAAAAAAAAAAAAAAAACCAACCCTAACCATCTCCTTATTTGCTATACAAACTGGTAGGCTAAATGCCATAATTTCTGTCATTTTGTAAGTATCCAAAATCAAATAGATTTGAATGATAAAAAGTATATCCTTACTATTGTTAAAATAGGTTATTCAATAGTTTTCATGAATACATTATTTGATTACATCAGAAACTCATAAGTCCTGTAAAAATTATCAGGGGAAGGAGGTTGAAAGAAAAGAAGCTAGACCTTCAGGGCGTCAGTAGAGGTCTTGATGTTATGGTGGGTGTTACTCTATGAAAACATGTGGGGGTAAATACAGACCGGGTTACATTTTCTTTGCTCTCTAGGAGACAGTCAGTGTGAGCAAAATTGACTGTCAAGAAGACTGTCAGTGTGGCAATGTCCTTGACATGGGGAGCAAACCATACAAACCGGAATCACAATTCATTGCAGTACAACAACTCCCAGAAAAAAAGCTATGGTTTCAGGCAAAGTGGTATAATCACTATCCATGCTGCATTAAAGTCCCACACCACAGAAAGTTATTTGGTTTGAGTATGTCAAGGCATTCATAATCAGAAGATCACTCTAGAGAACCAGAATAACCTTGTGTTTTGCTTAAATGGTTTTGGAAACAGGAAAAATCCCATATTTAAATGCCATCAATCCAGCAAAGCACACCATCATGGTGTCACTGTCAATGCACTGGAACAAACTTCAGTCCATACCTACCTTATTTTCACGACCATAAGGTGCACTGTTTTAAAAGGCACAGTCTCAGTTATGGGTGCTATTTCTGTATTTAAAACATACATAAGGTGCACCGTATTATTAGGCACATGCTGAAACATACAGTAAAAATGACAGCGGAAGTAAAACAGTGAGTTTCGACACATTTATTGAACAAAATATTCATTCTTCCACCACAAAACCATCAAAGTTTTCATCTTCTGTATCTGAATTAAACAGCTGCACTATTTCAATGTCCAACATCCCAAATTCCTCTTCTTAATTATCTGAATCGGACTCACCGACCGGTTCCAGTTCAGCGTTGATTTTGTGAAAGCTCGTACAATACATGGAGACAGTATCATAGCCCATGCGTCTACAATCCACCCGCATATGGTGGCATAACTTGCTCGCCGCTGAGTGTTCGCCTTCCGTCATCCAGCACTCTGTCGGTTTCCATGGCAGCCGAGAACCACGGTGAACGACGACTTCTCATGCCCCGTTGTGCATATCGCCACCGTGCTGGTCCCTTATTCTCCACTTTGTGGGTCAAAGGGATGTTAAAAGTCAGAGGGATCTCATCCATGTTGGTTATCTTTTCGTGGCAGTAGGTGCGGAAGATGGCCACCGTCTCCTGGTAATCCGCTAACCCTAACCCTTTAAAGTAAGCCTCATTCATGCGCATCTCGCTTGACCGGCGCCATTTTAGAGGATCCTTACGCGTAGGTGTGCCGCTAATCGCTTGGCGGAGCGTTTACCGTAGTGCTCCCACCAAAGGCGCACAGCAGATTTTGGAATTCAGTCCACACACAAGGCGCACCATATTATAAGGCGCACCGTCGATTTTTGGAAAAAATCGCATTGTTTTAGGTGCAGCTTATAGTCATGAAAATACGGTGGTACAGTAGCAGTGGCAATATACAGTGGCAAAAGGAGCATGCAATACACTGTCTTAGAGTAATTATGGGATGTGTAAGGTATGTTGCAAGGCACAGACTTTCGTTTCAATAACATGAATGAAGGGAATTTGCGGCAAGAGATGATTTCCTTCGGACCTCTTGGTTTACGCGTTGCCATGATTATATCAATGATGTTTACCAGAACTAGAAGGTTGACTGAACATGGTCAAGTTGTTCAAATAGTATGGAGTCAATATGAGGCTGTCTTGACCAGTCTGGTGAAAATGGCTTCAGTTAGTTGTGACACCCGCATTAGGGCCAATGGTCCCCATAGAAATGCTTTGTCAGCTTCATTCTTCAAGTGAAAAGGAGTGAGGAGTTGTTTGAAGTAAGAGGTTTTTTCAGCGACTGTTGTTGGTTGTACCCGTGGCCTTAACTGCAGTTGAACGAGCTGCGCTAAAAAGAATGTCAATAAAACAGTCAGATAATTTGGTCAAACTTTATTAATAGAATACAAACCGGCGTTCTCACAACTCCGTTCACTCCCAAAATGAATAAATAGCTGTTTTATTATTTTTCCCGAGTGACGTAGTGTTTTCGTGTAACACAGTTTGTTTAATAACAGCGAGTTATAACAGGCAGTGCAACATTTTTATCACAAGTGGATAGTGGAGTTTAATAAATCTTCGATTTAGTGCAACATTTTTATCACGTAGTACCGTTGCGGTAAATCAAACGTTAGCGCAAACACAATATACGGTAACTCGAACTCTCGAAGTAGTGCAGAGTAATAGCAATAGCAATATAACATTAGCAATATAACAACGTTGTTCAAACGGTAATGTCCATATTCACAGTATGACCAGCCTTGTTAAGTTGTAAACACACAAAAGAAACACGTAAAGCTCACTTTATCAGTTCATTCCTCATCCAGGAATCCCTCGAATTCTTCTTCTGCGGTGTCCGAATTGAACAGTTGTGCGAATATGGCGTCCTCCGCAAAACGTGCCGTTGCAAGAAGGTTTGCTGTCTCTCCCAGCACAGTCTCAAGAGCATGGAGGAGATTCCAGGAGACAGGTAGTTACTCCAGAAGAGCTGGACAGGGCCGTAGAAGGTCCTTAAACCCTCGGCAGGATCGGTATCTGCTCTTTTGTGCAAGGAGGAACAGGATGAGCACTGCCAAAGCCCTACAAGATGACTTCCAGCATACCACTGGTGTGAATGTTTCTGACCAAACAATCAGAATCAGGCTCCATCAAATCAAATCAAATCAATCTTTATTTATATAGCGTCTTTTACAATCAAAATTGTTTCAAGGCGCTTTCCAGAATCCCAGGGCCTAACCCCCAACAAGCAACAGTGGCAAGGAAAAACTCTTAACTTTAACGGGAAGAAACCTTGAGCAGGAACAGGCTCATGTAGGGGGAACGTCCTGCTGATGGGCGGCTGGGTAGAGAGAGAGGAAAGGGTGGAGGACAGGTAGATGATAGAAAGGAGAGGAGAGGATAGTAAAGGCACAGAGCACAGAAACACATACAAAAATACACTATTTATGCAAGCCGCCATCGTTGGTCGATGAGGGTTCTATGGAAGCAGCAGAGAGGTGTGTAAGACTACAACTCTGCATCCTGGTCTGGACCCTGGATTGTCAGGTCACTTTTGGTCTATTAAAATTAGCCAAGTTACTAGAAATGAGGGAGGCACCATCCCGTGTGGGATGGACACCGTCTCTCCTAATCAACCAGGTTTTCCCCAAAAAGTTCTCCAATTGTCTACAAAGGCCACCTGGTTTTCGGGTCACCACCGTGACAGCCACCGACAAAGCAACGACATGCGACTAAACATTTAATCGCTGGCCAGATTGGGGAGGGGACCAGAGAATGCTACAGAGTCCGACATCGTTTCTGCGTAGTTGCACACCGACTCTATGTTAATTTTGGTGACCTCGGACTGACGAAGCCGGGTGTCGTTTGCTGCGACATGAATAATAACTTTACCAAATTTACGTTTACTTCTCGCCAGGAGCTTTAGATTGACTCTATGTCACCCGCTCTGGCCCCCGGAATACACTTAACTATGGTCGCTGGAGTCGGCTTCACGTAGCGCAAAACAGAGTCGCAAATTACCAGGGTCGGTTTCTTAGTGGGTGTGTCGCCGAGTGGGGAAAAACGATTAGCCACGGGAAGCGGGTGGTGCACCGTGGGCCTTTGGTTTGGGCTACGCTTCCTGTGAATCGTCACCCGGCCGCCCTGGCTAGCCAGCTGCTGCCGGAGGACCGCTAGCTGTAGCTACGCTAGCCGGCTCCGCAGCAGCTAGCTTCTCCTGGCCACCTGACGCAACTCCAGCTAACTCCAAGCTGCGGAACCACGTCTCAAGCTCACTTAGTCTAGCCTCCATAGCCGTGAATAAAGTACACTTTCTGCACCTATTCCCTTCACTAAAGGAGGCAGAGGACTAACTAAACATTTCACACGCTGAACAGACAAAGACAACGGGTGAAACAGATGGTGAGGCCATGCTAACGCTGATAATCAGCGGAGCCCTGTGTTTGTTTAATATGGGTTATTTCTCACTGTTATCAGGTGACTAGAATGTACCAAGTGTTCAATTTTAAGTAAAGTGAATACAACACACCAAGTGTTCAATTTTAAGTTAAGTGACTACAACACACCATGCACAGTGCAACCAACAAACGATTGAGAAGACAGGAAGTGACGCAAAAGAAGAGGATTTGCTCATAAGAGACCCTCCATGAGGGTGGCCTGAGGGCCCGATGTCCTGTAGTGGGCCCTGTGCTCACTGCCCGGCACCGTAGAGCTCGATTGGCATTTGCCATAGACCACCAGAATTGGCAACTACGCCACTGGCGACCTGTGCTCTTCACCGATGAGAACAGGTGTAACCTGAGCACATGTGACAGATGTGAAAGGGTCTGGAGATGCCGTGGAGAACGTTATGCTTCCCGCTACATCATTCAGCATGACCGTTTTGTTGGTGGGTCAGTGATGGTCTGGGGAGGCACATCCCTGGAAGGATGCACAGACCTCTACAGGTTAGATAATGGCACCCTGACTGCTATTAAGTATCGGGATGAAATCCTTGGACCAATTGTCAGAACCTACGCTGGTGCATTGTGACCTGGGTTCCTCCTGGTCCACGACAAAGCCCGACCTCATGTGGCTAGAGTATGCAGGCAGTTCCTGGAGGATGAAGGAATTGATACCATTGACTGGCCCCCACGTTCACCTGACTTAAACCCAATAGAACACCTCTGGGACATTATGTTTAGGTCCATCTAGTGCTGCCAGGTTGATCCTCAGACTGTCTAGGAGCTCAGTGATGCCCTGGTCCAAATCTGGGAGGAGATCCCCTAGGACACCATTTGTCATCTCATTAAGAGCATGCCCCGATGTGTACAAGCACGTGGGGGCCACACAAACTACTGAGAATCATTTTGAGTTGCTACAATGACATTTTGGCAAAATTAACTGCTGCATCATTTTTTCACTTTTATTTTTGGGGTGTTTGATTTCCTCTCTCTATAGGGTGATTATTTTCATTTCTATCAAATTATGTGGCATCATTTTGTTACTGATACATCACCTACTTTTTATCAGGAAAGATATTAAAGATTATTTTTCCCCGTTTAGGTCTGATGTGTTTTTGAAGTGTCATTGTATTCAGACCCACTGATTAAATAATCAGAGACTATAGCTACGCAAGCTAGCAAACAGCATTAGCCTCACACACAATTGTTTTATTGATTACTGATAGTACGCTAAGAAAATAAATAAAAATTGTCAGCCCACAATGGCTGAAGAAGGAGAAAAATAGATTTGTGGGCTGATTTACTGTCAAGGCCATTTTCAGACAGACTTTTCAAGAAAAGCTTTGAACTGTTTTTGTGGAATGAGAGGAGGATGGATTTTGTCTTCAAATAATCCCATTTTTTGGTGAGTGAAATGTTGTTATCATTTCAAGTTTATGGGGTTGCTGGCTGTAGTTTCAGAACGAGACTTCCTCACTCTTGGATTATTTATTCAGCTGAGGAGTTTATTGTGGCTACAGGAATTTTTTATGCAACACAAGGCTCATTTATGCATTATAAAATGTTTTTATAACAAAATGGTCAATGAGGGCTTGAGTGATTCAGACGGAGCACTACTGAAGGCCTAGGTGTGAAAAGCACAGATCCCCACTGCTCTACACAGTACACTTCCAATATAGTACTGATTCCTTCAACATACTCTGATGGTACAGCTATTGCGGCTTGTATCAAGCGCAGTCAGGAGCAGAAATACAGGGACTGTGTGGATGCTTTCAAGGATTGAAGTGCCATGTTGGCCAGTATTATCCAAGGTAGTTTTCTCTGTCAACTGGACTATGTTTCTTCTCTTTGAAGACGTTTCACCTTCTGTCCAGAAGGCTTCTTCAGTTCTGAACTCGCTGGGGACCGAGCTTGAAAATATAGCCCCTGTGGACCAGTGGCATTGTAATGATCTGAGTGGTCACATTAGAGCCGTTGGCAGGGTCGTTGGTTGGGTTGTTCACCTAGTTTCGGTTGAGGTGTCTCCCCTTTGTCTGCTGGCTCACTTGGTGGTGAGTCACCAGGTCTCCTGGAATGGTGTGAATGTTTGGTTTGTTGTTGGAAGGAGTGGAGGACTGCATTGTACGTGGGTGATAGGAAGTGCCTCAGCCCACCACCTCTGTTTAAGGATGGTTTTTCCAATTTGACATGGATAGCTTTCTTGACACCCCTCTCAAACCAGCGGTCTTCTCTGGCCAGTATCCAAACTTGGCTGTCCTTGACGGAGTGCCCGCTCTCCTTTAGGTGTAAGTGCACTGGTGAGTCCTGACCTAAAGAGGCGACACGTCTATGTTGTGCCATTCTTCTGTGGAGAGGTTGTTCGGTTTCCCCAATGTACAGTTCCTTGCATTCCTCCTGGCACTGTACAGCATAAACATTACATTGTTCGGGTCTTGGTGTCTTGTCCTTCGGGTGTACCAGTCTCTGTCTGAGAGTGTTGCTTGGTTTAAACTGAACCGGTATGTCGTGTTTCTGGAGGATCCTCCTAAACTTCTCAGAGACCCCGGACAGATAGGGGATCGAAACGCTGTGGCGTTTGTTTCTGTCCTCCTCTTCTTTGCTGGGGTCTCATTTTCTTGAGGTCTTGGTGAAGGCCCAGTCTGAGTATCCACCTGTTTTGAGAGCTGTCTTAATGTGGTCCTGTTATTTCTTCCTGCCTTGGGATGTGGTGGGTATTTCTTTGGCCCAGTGTTGGAGGGTTTTGATCACTCCCGACTTGTGATGTGACATTGTATGATACTATAGTCTCTTCTGGATGTAGTTTGAGTCCACTGACCTTTTGAGCAAAGTCTTGCGAGTTTTTGATGTGGTGTGGGGTGTTGCCAACCATGGGAGACAAGATAGAGGCCACATATTTGGAAATGTTATATGTTTTTATATGAATTGATGCTATTTACTATTGGGCTGAGAAGGGTCCCTGGTTTGTGGATCTTGGGCAATCCATAAATGCAAAGGATGGCTTCTCCTGGATATAGACAGTAGTATTGTGGTCTGTCGATGGCTTTCTCCTTTTCCAGTTTCTGTAGTAAGTCTACAACCTTCTTCTTCTATGAGCTGGTAGGGTCTTGCTTGAGTTTCTCATATGTAGTGGTGTCTGTCAGGAGATTGATTATTTTGGTGTCATAGTCAGTGGTATTGAGTAAGACTGTGCACCTACCTTTGTCAGCTGGTAAGATGGTGATGTCCTTGTCCTTGGCTAAGGATGCAATTGCTCTTTTTTCCTCATTAGTCATGTTGGAGGTTGGAGGTTTTGCACTAGCTAATGCAGCCATTACATTAAGTCTAATCTGTTCTGCTTCTGCTTCCGGGAGTTTAGGTTTCTAAGTTTCAAAGAGCAGAAACACAGTCCAGTTGACAGAGAAAACTACCTTGGATAACGATGACCTGGGTGATTGAGAATCTACACAGATGTGTTGGCCAATGTGCTCTTCTTTCCCGCAGTGTGCTGGGGAGCCAGCCTTACAGACAAAATCACCAAGCAATTGGTCAAGCTGGTCCAAAAGTGTGCTGAATACTAAGCATGACAGTGGAAACCACTAAGATCTGTTGTGGCAAGCAGCACACTTAACAAACTGAAAGCTATTATGGTCAACTGTAGGCACCTGCAACATAGTGATCTATCTATCTATCTATCTATCTATCTATCTATCTATCTATCTATCTATCTATCTATCTATCTATCTATCTATCTATCTATCTATCTATCTATCATCCACCCGTCCATCATGTTGTCATGGGCATGTTGGTATACCTGCCACACAGAAGGATGATGGTGTGGGGGCGTGTTTTGCACCCTTTTCAGCCCACTTTAGTATGCATTCATTTTGTTTTTGGCATTCATAAAGAAAACTGATAGAAATCGCTTTAATGTCTGGAGTCATCCTTTGTCCTGCCACATTGGTGATCCCACATTGAACATGTTCGAGACAACAGAAGACATCATTTCCTCTGCAGCCATATCGCCCTAGCTCAAACAGCCTGCCAGTTTTCCATCTGTGAAACCTCCCAAGGTCTGGCAGAGTGACCCACACATATATAGCTAAGTTTCAACTCATCAAAACGCCTTTCCACCTGCAAGGAATCACTGCAGATGACTCCAGGTATTATTTGGTGGATCCCTGCCTATTGTCTGGGTCAGCAGTCCACACGCCATGTAGACACACTTCACTTTACCACACTATGGCCTATGAGGGGACGTAGGAAGTGCATAACCTTGGATAAGCTTAAACTAGTTCATTTGTTGTCCAGCGAGGTTCTGTTACCTGCCCAGGACCATCAGGGCCATCCTCCATTATAAATGTTAATCAAATGGTTATAACTTATATTTATCATAAAGTGTTACAATAAAACCAACCTTATGTGTTTGTGTCAGGTGCTAAATCTCCATACTTTGAGGTTTAGACATGCACAACATGTCATCTCATTTAATTTCTTCACGTAAATCATACACAATATCTGTACCGGAAAAAGCATATAGGTAACCTTCACCAAAATAGGTCAGATTGCTCCGTGTAACATTGTGCATGTATAAATTACAGATTTACTGCTTCATACCTTTATCATTTGCTACATATTGAACAAACGTTCAATTTCCTCACGGGGATAAATAAAGTACATCTTAATCTTAAACGTAAAGGTTAGTTATGCATTATGGCTTAAAGCCATATATACTGACTACTTGAGGTAATTTGATTATTTGGATTAGAATTTGGAAATTTTGTACATACACAGTATCCAAAAAGTATAAATTTTAAAACATAAATAGAAAATCTGTTGCATGCTTTATAGTTTATTTCTGTTTTTTCTGCAGATGGAGGTGGATGCAGACAGTAACCATCATCAAATAAGATCCAAAGGTATAGTCCACAAACAAAGAGAGAAGGAGAGAGAAGCATTAGCGGCAGTGATCCTATTTAGGATGACTTTTACTCCCCCTTACAGTCAAAATTGCGCACGTAGTACTGGACATGCAACTCTACACAAATAGCAAAATGTTAAAGCTACGTTATTGTAGCTTTTTCTATTTTTCTCACTCAGTCTTTCTGTTTTTATACTACATCAATTTTGACCATGGGGATATGATGGCCACCTTATTTTTAACTGTAGTAATGCTGACTGCTGATTCAAAAGCACAATTGGATGGCTTCTCACACACGTGGGCCTAAATATGTGCCACTAGCAACTGAATTTAAATCAAACAATCTGAAATTGAAATTGAATTGGTCATTCAATTGCAAAACTAAATCTGAATGGTATACATTCAAAATAAATCTATCAACTTGGAAGTGAAATCCAATAATATTGGAACTGAGTGTTTTGATCTTGGAAATTGATAACTGGTAATAATACTAATTGTTCTTTGGCAATATCTGAATTTTTCATTGCTGTTTTATATATTTGATTACGTTTATGTGCTAATACTTGGATAAAACTGAGTAGTAGGCAACCTCGTGGAAAAATAAATTACAGATTTCTGCAAAATAGTAATAAGTTTTTGAAGCTAAAGTCATAGTTTTGTTAGAATAAAATAACCATATTATGAGAAAAAAGTAACAATATTATTATTATGTTATTGTTAACAGTTGCAACCTTTTTCAGGTCTACCTGGTTCTTTCTGCAGAATAAATTAATTTTCTTGCATATTCTTTTTTAAAGTCCTTATACTGATGACATGACATGGTGTTGTACAAAAGCCTATGTAGGATTTGTGGTACTGGAAGTTACTCTAGTTGAGAAGAGCAACTGGCTGCTACCTACTGTCTATGTTAATTTGTTGCCAATGCCAGTACTGGTAATGGCTGCACAGTTAAAGGTGCCAGTAGCAGTGCCAAGCAAAGATCCAGAGCTCAAGCACTGGAGGAAAGGCTCCCAGCCGTGCAATCCAACAGATCCAGGGAGACTGGGCTTGAGCTGGGGTTCTGGAGCTTAGCGATGCTCCCAATTATTCTGTGACTTTAGAAACATTAAAGAAACATTTTAAAGTTGAAAAACTGAATTTGAATTGCTTTACCTGAATGTGAATATATATAGATAGTTGAATTTTCAAAGAGGATCAAATATAGTTTCAGAGAAACATCATATTTAGTTTTTCAAGGAAATAATTCAAAATAAACAAAAGATGTTATGCAATTACTTTCAGTTCTTGGTTTTTTGGCAGGGATGTAGCTCAGTCTGTCCAGGACTGGGCTGAGTGGCAGAGGGAGGGCTCTGTACCTGGTCCGCTGGTAGAAAGGGGAGGGGCAAGGACACCCTCAGAGCACTGCTGAGGTACCCTGGGATAGGCCCCAGCACCCTCCCTGCATCTTCACAAAATAAATATCAGTCAAAGAAAGAAAAAAAAGTAGATATTTCATTTAATTATTGAAGTTTAGCAATTTAAATATAAATGATTCAAATGATGTTTCTGGTGGCACACATTTCAACCCATACACATGCCTTTACATATTTAAGTTTTCCTAAAACTAAATTTACTTCATGTGTACAGAGGTTCTAGGTCATTAAGATCACAGTGTTTCTGGTAGTTGAATCGTAGCAACTGTAATGTTTGAGTTTCTGGAAGATGTTTCACCTCTGATTTAAGAGGCTTCATCAGTTCTAACTGAATATTTCGGAGTACCAAATAATTACTCTTCAGGATCCAGTGACACATTTAGAGCTTCAGTCACCCGTTTGTTGGTTGCTCCACCACTCACTATACGGGTTGATGAAACCTCTTTTCCTTGGGATATTTTTCAACACTGTATTGTAAACAGGTGACAGGTGATGCATCAGACCCTCACCTCTCTTTAATGATGGTCTTTCCAATTTGACATACTGTAGATGGCTTCTTTCATTCCTCTCTCAAACTATCTCTCCTCCTTGGCCAGAACCTGTACGTTATTGTCCTCAATTGAGTGTCCTTTGTCCGTCAAATGTAGGTGGACTGCTGAGTCCTGGCTCAAGGAGTTGGCTCTTTTGTATTGTGCAATCTCAGGCCAGGACTCAGTCGAGTTGCTAAGATTCAACTACCAGAATTAAATTCAGTTTAGTTTACTATTATTTACTTTTGCAGGTAAAGTAAAATAAAGCTGTTATCATGAAATAAAATACTGATGATAAGCTGGTAATATGTCATTTTGAGCAATATTTTCACATATTTAGAGTGGCAAAGCGGCTAGCACTGTTGCATCACAACAAGAAGGTTCTGGATTTGTTCGGGGTGGGTTCTCTCCAAGGAGGCCAGGTGGTTCATCCTATAGTTCAAGACGTCCATTTAGGGGGAATAGGTGAAATGATAACTCTTAATTTATCTTTCGTATGAATCATTGTTCATCTTCTTTGGGAGATGGGAGATGGCAACTCAACATGAGTGTATTCCGTCTTTTACCTAAGGCAACTGGTTTGGCTTTGGGATAGGCAAATGTGACTTCTGGGATAGGCTCGAGCATTCCTATAAATAACATCTGGAATAAGAGGTAGTTAACACAAACTGGTTGGACAGATGAATGACTGGATTCTTTCAAATTTTCCTGGGAGATCTATTGGAATGCACCCTCTAATATGGTTAAATAAGTGATTTGTCAAAATACAGTATAACAGGTGTGTGAATTTATTTATTTGGACAATAAAAGATAGTGTTAGACAGCCAAGTAAACAAAGTTGATGTTGGAATGATTTAAAAGGTTTCTATTTATCATTAGCTCAGAGATACACGTACCTTTATTAGACGTTATAGCGTTCACGAAGAACAGTCAAGCCACAAACCTTTTTGTTATAAGGCATTTACGCTAACACTGAAATGTGCAAGAAAAAGTTTAAGAGTTTGCAGTCAATTGCATATGATCTCCTGGTCAATTATCATCATGTCTGATGTAGATTGAACTCACCTGGTGGATACTCATAATTAGAGGGTCCCCACAGCCACAAAATTTTACAATATTGATGAGGGATTAATGGTAACAAATATATACTTTAATTTGATGGTCAAATTCTTTATTAACAACATAAAGTTATATTGTCTGCCTGTCTGTCTGTCTGTCTGCCTGCGTGCCTGCCTGCCTTTATCTGTCTTTCCCTTAGTGCCTTTGGATCATGCATTAACAGAAGTTTTTAGGTCAGTGAAATTTCACTGCATTGGTTCTCAAGCGAACACAGGCAGCACAAACACAAATGCCAACTGGTGTTGCCAACTGGCAGAGATGTATCTCTGTTGTTGGGATTAAATACCGATACATACCTCTGCAACCAACTGGCATGTTTATATACAGTATATTCTTCTGATTAAACTGAGATGATCAAATCATGAAATATGTTTACATACTGGCGATATTCAACATTACATTTAATGTGCTGTCTACAATCATAGACAACTATTTACTACTATTTTGCAGTGATACCCTTTCTTTCCATTCACAGTTTTAGTGTTTCAGAAGCCATGAGGAGCTATGTGTGGAATTTTTACTTCTGTCTAATTCTCTGTTTTTAGCTACTTTAAATCCCACAGTAGATGACATCAGCTAAGGGAGAAGAAAAACAACACATAAAATAACTGACAATATTGAGGGTATGAAATTCAAGATTCAACAAACTTCTTTGTTTGAAAAAAATTCTCCAAAATTGTTCCTGATAAGATGTAGTATACCAGGACATATGTAAAGCACCTATGGTTTTCTACTACCATATTGCACAAAACAATCTCCATTGTCTTTGTGTATTTATGTGTGTGAGATTTATATGTAAATCTCTTCCTCGCCCTCTTGGGTTGTGCCTCCTTCAGACTCGGCTCTTCTACCAGAGGCCTGGGAGTCTGAGGGTTCTGCGCAGGATCTTAGCTGACTGCGCTCTTCTGGACAGAAATCCCTGATGTGGTTCCTGGAATCTGTTGGAGCCATCTATTCAGCTTGGGGGTTACTGCCCATAGTGACCCAATCACTATTGGGACCACTATTGCCTTCACACCCCACATTCTCTCTATCTCCTCTTTCATCCCTTGGTATTACCGTGTTCTTTCTTCCTGATGTTCCTGATTTTGCTATCACTTGGGATTGCTACATCTGTCACCACCACTGTCTTCTGATGTTTATCCACCACCATCTTGTCAATCTGGATCTGGAAGTCCCATAGGATCTTCGCCTGCTTGTTCTCTGACACTTTCGGGAGTGTCTCTCATCTGGACCCTGGGACCTCCGGTCCATACTCAGTGCAGGTGTTCCTTGTACACTATGCCCACCACCTGGTCATGCCACTCCATGTATGCCTTGCCTGCCAACATCTTGCACCCTGTTGTGATAAGCTGGACTGTCTCAGGGGCGTCTCCACAAAACCTACAGCTGGGATCTTAAATTTGTTGATGGCACATACCATGCAGGGGCTTGTCCTTCCATGATAGCTCCTTGGGTTCCTCCTCCTTGCTGGACTATTGTTTCCTGAGGCATTCACTCAGCAGTCAGTCAGTGGGGGCCATCTTCTTGATGTATTCTCAGTGGCCTGTTGTTTCCTCCTGGACAGTAGTTCGAACACGTACTAGTCCTCGCCCCCCTTCCTTTCGTGTACAGCCTCAGAATGCTGGACTGAGGGTGAAACCCTCCATGCATGGTGAGGAGCTTCCTTGTCTTGATGTCAGTGGCTTGTATCTCTTCCAGTGGCCAGGGTATTATACCAGCAGAGTATCTGATTACTGGCAGGGCATAGGTGTTTATTGCCTGGACCTTATTCTTACTATTCAGCTGACTTTTCAGGACCTGCCCTAACCTCTGTAGGTATTTGACTATGGCTGACCTCCTCATGGTTACCATTTGCCTGTGGGATCCCCAGGTATTTGTAACTGTTCTGCACATCTGTTATGTTCCCATCAGTTCTGATCACCTTTCCTCTTCTAGATATCATCTGCCCACATTTATCTAGTCCGAATGCCATCCCGATGTCTTTGCTGTAGATCCTAGTGAGGTGAATAAGGAAGTCAATGTCATGCTCATTCTTGGCATACAGCTTGACGTCATCCATGTAGAGGAGGTGGCTGATGGTTGTTCCACTTTGGAACTTCTGTGACCTTTCTGTGCTCTGTTCATGTATTGATCCATGTGTCTACAGATCTTAGCCACTATGATGCCTGATAGGAGCTTCCATGTGGTGCTGAGGCAAGTTATAGTTGGATGGTATTGTGCCCTTCTGGGGATCCTTTATTGTCCGACCCTGGGTTAGCCACTCTGGGTGGTTTCCTGTTGTTAGCAGTTGGTTCATCTGTACTGCCAAGCGTTCATGGAGTGCAGTCAGCTTCTTAAGCCAGTAGGCGTGAATCATATCGAGCCCTGGTGCTGTCCAGCTCTTCATTTTGGACACTCTTGTTTTGGGTGTCTGCTAAGGTGCTGACTGCTGGGTCTTGTTTTGGAAGTTGGAAGCTATGCTATGCTCTGTCTGTAGGTCTTGAGCCATTGGGCATTAGTATTGTGCATTGCCTCTTTCGTCCAGAGACTGTTCCAGTGTTGCTCAGCCGCAGCCCTGGGGGGGGGGGGGGGGGGGGGTCTGTTCTCTCTGAAATGCCTTTGTCTCTCAGCACCTTCTCTGTACAGACAAGAAAGCTTTTCCAGTCTACATATGGAGTTTTTTTTTATATAAGATCAGAAAGAGATGTGAAAATGCCTATGATGCCATATGATTAACTTTGCACATCAGCTTAGTTGAAAGATACAGCTGTAAATAGATACATTGAAGCAGGTGTGGTTCATCCCCTCAATCTGAGAAGAAGTTATAAAAGTGTGCTGAATAACACAGATCATAATCGTTTATTCACAGTTAAATTACTTGTTTAATTCCCATTATATCATCAAAATATTCAATGATTTTGTTTTCCAATTACAATTTTGGATTTCTCATGCTCAAAACATAAATTTCAATGTATAGCCAATCAAATTAGGATTATTCAATCAAAATATAGCCCAAATACCATTATAAAACAATTTCACATGGTGATCACTGTGAAAATGTTGGACATTAATGAAATGTGGCATTTTTTTCAATTTAATTTGACTGATTTTGTCAAGTTCAGTTGGCAGCTGTAAAGACACTTACACCAGTCAGTTGGAGTTTACTGGATATCTATAATTGGATGGCAAATGCTTACTGACTTATATATGACAGAATCTTTTGAAAAGATTATGTAAATATTTAATTATGTGTTGATGGATCGTAACCTCATAGACTTAAAACTTTAAAATGTACTAATTAATGATTTTGTTTATAGTTTTAAAAAAATCCTAACCCTTATTTTCCCCACAGTTTTAGGTTTCTGTCTTTTGTACACACCACACAATTATACACACACAATTAAAAATGTATAGTCTTTTTGTTATTGGTAAATGTTTGTCTTGTTTTAATTGGGTTGCTTTAATTATCGCCTTTAAAACTTCAGATCTACAAATTCAATTAATGAATAATTGTGTAAATTACAAAAGGAAAAAAGGAAGAACTTTGATGTTAAAATCATATCAAATATAGGATAGATGGGCTGTCTGAATAACATATTTGGAGCTTTGGAAAATTTCAGTGCTGAATTGCAGAAATTACACATTTGCTAATTTAACTGGATTGTCTGGATTTCACTGATAAATAAAGCTTTAGACACAGGCTTTTAAATCTGTCTGGCAGAGGTAAATCAGTGATTTATTTTATTCAAAAAGAAAAAAAGTAATTGAATTGCATATGTCCATATGGGCCCCTTGAACTATTAAACTCCTGACATTTATGTTTTCTTACAGTCATCAGAAGTTGTCCTTCTAACCAAATGACGGAGGTGTTCAGTCAGAGTCATAGTCACTGTAACTGCTGATGTCATAGATGAACCATTGCCAAATAGAAAATAATTAATGTAATAAAAGATTTCAATCATTCAAGATAATTCTGGTATGTGACCAGTGTGCCAATTTTATTCATTCTTATTACTTGCCTTTCAGTAGTAGCAGGAGTATGATTGATCTCTGTTATAATTACTTGACCTCGTCAAGCTCAGGGTCTTTTACTCAAACTCACCACCCTCCACCCAACCTCTGTGCCTGCTGGCCTGAGTCCCTGCAGACATTCTGCTCATAAATGTAGAGCTGCAGGGCATTGGCATATCGATTCGAGAGCTGGAGAGCAAAGAAGTGCATTGTTTTTTCTTCCCTCCTTCCAACACCAACACATTTACTCACTGTATTAAAACAGTTTAATTCAGGAAAACACAAGCAAACATGTGTGGTAGTTCATCAGTTTGCATGAGATGTCTTTGTTTCTTCTTTCATCCTGAAGATTCCTCTCCTTTTGTCCTCTTTTCTTCCTCCCTTTCTCCCCCATCTCTTCAGACTGTCTCTTGCAGAGCTAATTCCTTCTTCAGCTGGTGCATCTCATTTGCATAGTTATCAAAGTGTTTGGACTATTCAACAGAGGCTGTAGGAAGGTAGGATGATTAATATGTTAATTGCCCTTCCACACCCCATTCCTTTCCCTTCCTTGCCTCTGAGCTTGCAGACAGCAAAACAAACTCCAAGTCTTCCACCCCTCTCTTACTGCCAAACAATATTGGAATTCCTTAACCCCATAAGTGATCTTACAGTGTCAGTGGTTAGGTATTAGTGCAGTGGCTGCCCCCATGCTTAAAAAACAGCTAAAAATGTACAATTTCACAATTTAAGAGTCTTGAAGAACATGTACCACCAAAGTGTGGTAAAGCTCTCCTTTTGTGCAATCATCAATATGTTATAAACATTTGAATAATATGACTGCCTCAATAATTTTGCAGTTAACTGGGAGGCCGTCCGAAAGTTGTTCTCCATGGTCTCACCGAACTCTTCCCATGCCCGGGTCTTTGCCTCGGCAACCGCCGTAGCTGCACTGCCGGTACCTTTCTGCTGCCTCAGGAGTCCCACAGGCCAGTAAGGCCCGATACGATTCCTTCTTCAGCCTGACGGCATCCCTCACCGCTGGTGTCCCCCAGCGGGTTCGGGCATTGCTGCCACAACTGGCACCAACCACCTTGCGGCCACAGCACCGGTCAGCCGCCTCAACAATGGAGGCATGGAACATGGTCCACTTGGACTCAATGTCCCCCACCTCCCCGGAAAGTGGTCAAAGCTCTCCCGGAGGTGTGAGTTGAAGCTCCTTCTGACAGGAGACTCTGCCAGGCGTTCCCAGCAGACCCTCACAATACGTTTGGGTCTGCCAGGTCTGTCCAGCATCCTTCCCCACCAATGGAGCCAACTCACCACTAGCTGGTGATCAGTTGACAGCTCTGCCCCTCTCTTCACCCGGGTGTCCAGAACATGCGGCCGCAAATCCGATGACACAACCACAAAGTCGATCATCGATCTGCGGCCTAAGGCGTCCTGGTGCCAAGTGCACATGTGGACGCCTTTATGCCTGAACAAGGTGTTTGTTATGGACATTCTAAGACGAGCACAGAAGTCCAATAACAAAACACCACTCGGGTTCACATCAGGGGGGCCGTTCTTCCCAATCAGATCTCTCCAGGTCACACTGTCAGCATTGAAGTCACCCAGGAGGATGAGGGAGCCCCCAGAAGGAGCACTCTCCAGCACTCCCTCTAAGGACTCCAAAAAGGGTGGATATGCTTGAACTGCTGTTTGGGCCATAGGCACAAACAACAGTCAGGATCTGTCCCCCCACCCGAAGGCGAAGGGAGGCTACCCTCTCATCCACCTGGGTAAACTCTAATGTACAGGCACTGAGCTGGGGAGCAACCAGAATTGCCACCCCTGTCCGTCGCCTCTCACCATCGGCAACTCCAGAGTGGTAGAGAGTCCAACCCCTCTCGAGAAGACTGGTTCCAGTTATCAAAATACTATGCCGTTGTGTATTAATGACACTTCAACAGCATGACATTTCCCAAGATTTTTCCAACATTTCATAATAGGATTGTACCGGTATACCTACACCTGGGCTGTGAGGGTAAATTTCTGGAGAAATATGGAAATATATTTGTAAAACAGATTTCCATTAGTTCAGAATATATATCTGCATGCTTTAGTCACATTTTTTAAACAGATTTCTCAATGGACTGTGTTCCAATAGTCTGTTCTTTTCATGTCATATTATATACATTGAATTGCCCTGTCTACGGTGTTATATGGTAGAGTGTTTATCCAATCATATTTCAGTTAGCTTGTGTTGTCAGGTCCTGAAATTTGAAATCTGCCTAAGACCTTCTGAATCAACTGAACAGATTCCAGTGTGCTGTAAGTGAAGGTCATTTACACGCACCTCTTGCAAGTGCCAAGACACATTCATAATTGTGGTGAGCCATAAATGTTTGCCATGCAGATGTCCGAGTAAACCAGGAACCAAGACAAAAGGAACAACATTTTTTGCTGTCCACCCCCACCAGACAGCCACATAACTCTGCATTACAGTCCATCAATGAAGGTCAGCCAGGGAAAATCATGGCAGTCTCTTTCAACCTTCACCAGTGTCCTTTATCTTAAACCTAGAGATCTCTGACTCTCCTCCAGCCAGGCCAACTCCTGACTGATGTCTGTGTCACTGTGTTAGAGCTCCCTGACATTGGAGCCATTGTGTGAGTGTAGATCAAGGTCTGGTTCACAGAAGTGAAGTGGCTGGAAAGCAAATGGGGTGGTCAGGTCTCCCCCAGGTGCCATGATGGCAGTAGGAATTCCTATAACTGTTTGCATACACATGTGCACATGAGAGTAGGTGGCACTAGGGGCCCAATGTTTCTGCATTAAGGTTAGGTATGAGTGAAATGCATCCATGTTAGTGTGAGTGCTTTCATTTCCACTGCGCACAGTCACACAGTCATAAGGGTACAGTTTCAGGGACCACTGACTGGGACACCTCATTCTGTCATTTTCAATAGGAAGCCGATGTAGGATAGGAGGCCCAACAGCAGTTGTTGGGCCTCCACTGGCTTCCCGGCTTCCCCACCGGCTGTTGTTACTGATCTGTAACAATGGTGTCTAAAATGATGAACAGTCCACGTCATTACCCATAGCTCATTGTCATATGTAGGCCACTATCATTTTGCTGCAGTGAGTGAGTGAATAGCATGAGCCATCAAGTTCTCCAGACCATCAGTATCCTGTGCCAGCACCGCCTTCTATACAAGCACTGCTAGAGCAGAGGAGACATACTTTACTTTTTGGCAAAAGCATCTACTGACATTAACATGTCCAAAAGGTTCATGAAATATCCTTACAGACAGCCCTAAAGTAGTGCCATGGCAATTAACTATAGAAGCATATGATCAAGAAATACTGTAGGTACATTCTGCTAAAATAATGAGGAATTGACACTGTGAGATTAGTATGTACCACTATTTTAGCAGCACATATTGTTAGACCACACAAAGCATACCAAATAACTTCACACATCATAAAGTCCAAAATGCCTATGAACTACTTCTTAAATTATCCCCAAAGTATTATCAGTATTATCCATTTTTAGATACTGAATAATTAACATCATATTAATATGACTTTGGCATTTCTGTCAAACTAAATCGCATGTCATTTTCATCTGGTGTATTGTAAAATGTTAAATATATTTGAAATGGTCTGCTGTATTATCCTTCCCTGGTCTACACACCAGCCACAGAACTAAGTGATGCCAGAAGTACAATATTATTAGAATCTTCTGTAATTAAATTCTATTATTTGTAATGGCTGAAATGTATGTTTAATCTTTATCAACTATAGATTATTTATCAATTTAAATCATGTATAAATTAAACAAGTGACAAACAGAGGATGAAAATACCTTTTAAAATGATGTTTAGGGTGACAAAAAAATGTGTCACAATATGCCCCCATTAATGAACCATGAGTAAATCTTTGTGATGTCAAAAATAAATGGGGGAGAGGTTTAAAAACAGGTGGGATAATAACAAAAATCTAAAAAAACAAAAAATATTTTTTGTCAACACAATACATACCAGCATATAGATATAAATACACACCCTCAACACGCACAGGCAAAGACCTGAACTATTCTGTCACCCTGCAAGATTATTTTTTATGTAAAAAGCCTGTTGTTGCCTAGGACTCTTTAATTACATACCACTCTCCCCCAACTAGTGATTAAAAGCTATGATGAATGTGTTAATACTGTCACTTAAGGATGCCTCAGTGCAAAACTAATTACATGGCGATTCATGTCTTATGCAAAATGCATTTGATATAGTCCTCACAGCCACATGCCATAACTGTGGAAGTGCTTCTGTTATTTCTCTGGTGACGAGCTAACTTCTCTGCTGATTGAAACATTTCATGTGGCTTAGCCAAGTGTTTAAAACAGATTATCTGACTGACAGTTAAGGTAAAATTCAGCTCTAATAAAATGGTTTAGCAGTTTGTGTCACTAAGATTTTTAGTGACATTCAAAATGTTGAATCTTCCAAAGGTTTTTCCACAAATATGGGTCAAATTTTCAGTACAAAATCATCAAATTATCTCAAAAAATATTCTCTATTAATTGTATTTTCAGAGAGGTAGATATTAAAAGAGGTCTCATACGAATGGTTTCTTTGTGTGTGTGTGTGTTTGTGAGTGTGTGCGTGCGCGCGCGCGATTATAATTGCCACAGCTCTAGCTGGGGCTGTGGGCTGAGTAATTGCCTGTCTTGGTCGAGAGAAATTGCAGTACCACACTAAAGTCAAGCACTCTCTTCCTGCTGTAGACCTTATTTGGATTCCACATAGTTAGCTAGCAAGCTAACATCAGCCTCAAGGCTCTATTATTCATGGCTTGAGAGATTGCTCTTACTAAAAGCATTGGAACTGGGCCAGGTGGTAATGGAGTGACAATTGGGAGGTTGATCCCTACCTCGGAGTAAAGGCAGAATATAAGAAACCTGATCGGACAGAGCTATGAGGAGAAGAGCAGTTTTAACAGAAGTTAAGTAATGTTTCAGTTGGATTAGGACAGAAAAATTAAGACACTTGAGAGGTGAAAAGGTGAAACAGGAATTCAGCTGGACTAATGTCAGGCTATTTCAGAAAAAGAAAACATGAATATAATGTAGTAAAGCCAATTTCACTTTTAAACAAATCAAGAAAACTGTTGTCCTCCTATCTGCCTCCATGTGCATGGCCAGATAAGGTTGCATTAATTAAAATCTTCTACTCTTCTACTCTACCCCCCCCCCCCCCCCCCCCCCCCCCCAGTATCTGAAACTGGAACAGAAATATGTAATCTGCAATTGGAAAAGCTGTACTTAACCAAATGCAGTGTCAGCTGAGGGGTGACAAAAAACAGTTGCCTGGATCTGCCTGCCTGTCTCTTTAACGTCTCTTGATTTTGGCCCCGAAGTGTTTGTTTATTCCTGTGCTGTGCTTCTGTGGATCTAATTGACATTATAGTGTGTAATAGTGTTTAATGGACAACTGTAAAAATGGTGGAACTGTCATTGTTTTGAGTTTTTTGTTATATCATCTACATTGTTAGCATAATTATAACATTAAGATTATTGAGTGCAATTTCAAAATAAACAAAAAAAAATTAAATTTAAGAATGAAAAACTTATGAATTCCAAATTGATTCCCTCTGCAAAACGTTGATTGATTCTAACCATTTGATATTTCTGCTTTGTACCAAGGAAAAAAATAATTGATTCATTTCCCTAAGCACAATTCTCAAATACTGCTACCAGCTTTACTGTGGTTAGTGTTGTCAAAAAACTTGACCTGCCTTGAAGTACAAAGTCACAATATGTGACACTGTTAATCATGCAAAACAAAAAGGCCAGATACACACAGTAAATTTAACTTCGTCTATCAAATCATTTTTATTTAAAAAGACTTAAGTGTGAAAGTCATCTTCTTTTTTAAGCTCAGCTCAGCAATTGTTTGGAATTAACATGGGTTTGGCAAATATTACAAAATACATAGATAGTACAATACTCTGAATCACAGCTGTTCTGAAGGTAAATAGAGAAGTTTAGTTGGCAGTTATGGAACTCAGCTGCATGATGCCATTTAAAAGTCTATCCCATGGAAGCAATATGACTGTAGTCTTACAATGTAAGATAGTGTTTGTGCTCTGTCTGTATATGAGTCATCGAGTGTCATTTGAAACCCACATTTTAAAACCAGAAACAACAATTGTACAGTGCAATGCACATGCAATTGGTCATCAGGTTACCTTTGAGGCTATTTATATACTTTCTTTATAAAGTAGACAAACAAACCAGTGCTTACCATTGTGAGAAACAGGTTGTGTTTATGTTTTTCCATCTTTTTTCCTTTTTATAACTGGCTCCCAAAGGAAAGACTACAAAGGGAATAACAGATCATGTGTCTTTAGTATGCAGCATGCCATGGGAACGTGCACATCTGGATGGGGGGGGGGGTTGGGGTTGCTGAAGGCTATCCTAACCCCACAAACCCCAAAGTGGACACCCATTTCCCCTGAGCCATCCTATCTCCTTGGGGTAGCTGCCAACTAATTCATATCAATGTCAAAAGGTCCATCTTATCAAATGGGCAGAAGGAGTCATAATTCGAAGGCCTCATTCTAAAATATAAACTATATACTATATGTTAGAATTGGATTTAAATATATCAAATGAACATTGAAGTATTTCAAATCTACAGTATATTTCAATAACAACAGACAGAGATACAAAAACTGTGAGGGGGCTGTCCAGCTGGAGGCAGGGCCCACAATAGAGGAGACTGGAAAAACAACCATGCATGCATCAATGAATGTGAGTTTATTAAAAAAAAAACTCTTCAGCAAGCTAAATCCAACTGAAAAAATACTAAGTACAAAAGGCAAAAATAAAACCGCTGGATACTTCAGGGTGGAATAAAATCTCAAAACAGCAAACGCTGAAGACTGGCTCTGTCGATGAGGTGCTAAAAAAATATAGAAAATTCATGAGAAAAATGCACAAAGAAAATAACATGAGACTATTGCTGGCACAGACTGTAATGTGGAATTCTTGACTACAATATATACCATACATTATAATACAAACCAGTTTATGATTGTATGATTTTTCTCAATAGCTTTAATTGTTTGGCATACCAGTTATTCAACTGATTAAAAATAGGTAAAAAGAATAAAATAAGTGGTTAAGATTTTTGGCACTGTGAAGCTGAGCACTGTTGTGTCACGTAGTGAGATTTGCTTTGCACCTTCCAATCAGACTAACTAGAGTCGAGGGAGCACCAAGAACAAAGTATTTAGGAAGGTGCTACATATACAAGAAACTGTAATCACCAAATTAGTAGATCATCTGGTCCCCCTACTTTGTAGAGTGCATAGTCCAACTGTGGGATGGATCATGTTACTGTTGAAGCAAAAGCTTCCAAAAGACCTTTTAGAAAATTTAGAAAAGTCTGACAATAAGTAGTTATTATATTATATGGGCATATAATTCAAGGTTTAAGGTTTGGGTTTTTTCCGCTGCTAGGGATGCTGCTTGTGTAACTGTTTTCTTTTCCAGAATGTTTTTTCATCGGTAATTGTTAGTTCTTAACTGTGTTAGGTCCTAACTGTGCATGTTATCTCAGCTTAGTTATTTTACTCATAAACAGCTGTCTGATGCATGGGAAGATGTAGACAGCTGTTGGATAGAATAATTGATAGAATTCAGACGCGAATCTGCGACATTCCGTCCATCCTGTCAGAGTTTATTTCACTATATGATCCCTTACTTACATCTATTCTGTAAAAGTCATGTCTGGTTTGTATGTTCCACTCATTAGAGCATCCATACACGGCAGAGATATCCAGCATCTTTTTTATTAGTTTTGTCATAAGCTTGTCTGCTAAAAACATGAAGGAGAAGTTGTATTTGGATAGTAATACCAGCATTGTTGAAATGATCGAGCACTCTGCTTCAGTATATTTGTACAATATTTAAAAAATCAAACCATTTCAAAATCAATCCAAAATCCAGCGAATCATTCTACTTTTGAGATTGTGGGGTACAACTTTCCTTTGTAAATGTACATGCACTGCTGCCTTTGCCATCCCTGTATGAAGATGGTGCCACTTTATGAATTTCCCTCTATACTCCATGTAGTTGTCTATGTATATATATCTATGGTATATACCCCAAAGTGAAAAAGCTGCTATCTATTGTTCTGCCCATATAGCAAGACATGATTGACCTCTTTAAAATTACACAGTCTCAATATTGTTTTCCATGAGTACAAAAGATTTATATCCACACATATAAACAAAATATACATTTTTCCATCCATCTCTCTGTATGCTTTGTTTCACATTTTCACCCCACCCCCTCCTCTTTCTTTCTAGCCCACCCTCTCATTTTTCCTCCCTGACTGGTTGTGAGGAGAGCAAATCCCTCATGGATTTCTGGAGGGTATCACCATGGAGACGGGCTCTGCCACACGTGTCTGTAAATCCACCAGCTGTGTAGGGGGCACAGTTAGAGGTGGTGCATTTCCTCCACCTCTATTCAACTGAGCGAACAGTGAATGAGATGCAAGAAGAATCTGAGGGGGATTTCAAAGGACTGACATTAGAAATTACTTTAATTTCCCAGAATTTATTGATGAAATCAAAATACTACATTTTGTATGTTAAAAAGTAATATTTGGTTTTGGTGTAAGTAGTGCTGTTTAAAGGAATTGTCATTCAAAATATGGAATATTGACTTACAACAGTAGTAGCAGGAGGAATTTTAAATGAAATTCAAACTTGTTAAAATTGGAATTACTTTAGTTTGATAGTTGACCTTTATAATGACTTTAAAATATATTTAAGTTTTGTGTTCATACTTTCTCATAATATACTAAAAATGAAAATTAAATTATGAAATTGTGTTTATAATTAAATTAAGCTGGACATAAAAATAATTGCTATTGACAATGGCTACTTATTATCAAAAATTATTAGCCCAAGTTGGGGCTAGAAATACTAAAATACTCTTAAAATACACAAATTGGCCAGGTCATTGATATATTGAGCACTTGCAGTACATGTGGAATTAGGGGTGTCTGAAAACGTGTTCTCTTCTGTTAATGGACTCCTCTGCTATTCGCAGTTTGTCCACATCAAACAGTATGTAGTGTCCATCAGTGAACCTGACACCAGAACACCTTAAGTTGATTTTTGTGTGTGTGTCTGTGAATATATTAGCATGTATTGATTAAAATACACTTAAATCTTGTTTCTTTTCATTTGTTGACTGCATTGTCTCTTTTGGGGTCACAGGGAGGTTACAAGAGCCGACCTATTTGCATATGGCCCAAGGCAGGGTACACCCCAGAATGAGTTGCCAGCTCATCCCAGGTTCTATATGAGCATTTGGGTTCAAATTATTGAGTATTTCATTTTGCAACATAGCAATCCTCTCACATTTTTCTTGCTGGTGGATAAATACAACAATTAAATATCATATTAACAATAAATATGGGAAATATTCACTCTGTTTGCAAGCTGCAATAAACCCACTAGTGTGGCCTGCCAAAGCTGGTGCACAATCATTTATGAGGAAGCTTGAAGAAGGGAAATTTGTTGTTTTCATGTCCATGAAGTGTTCAAAATAGCTTTGTTTCTTGTGTGCCCTTTAAAAAGAGAAACATGACATCCTTCTTTAACTGCACTTCAATATCTTCCACAATTCCCTCACACTCGTGTAACATTATTAACTTTCAACAACATTCTTTATTTTGTTTTTAAACTCTCCAAAAAGTTCATTGGCAGCCTCAATGAAGTCTTCCCTAAACAACTTTGCCCTCCTTGAAAGACTTGGCAGGAATGTGAGCAACTCAATAAAATGCCATGGTAACAGCCTAACCCTTTGTGTTTTGTCTGGTGAAACCAGACAGCTGTGCTGTCACTTTCTGAGAGTGTGATGCAGTTTTAGCGGGAAAATCCGTCTCTTAGCAGAGTGCCCTTCTTTGGTATGGCCATACTGACTTTGCAGACGAGACAGATGGGCCTTGATTTTACGTAGAAAAAAGTAATCTCCTCTTTTTGCATCCACCATCCTCGCATGTTTTTGCTGCTAACTAGAGAGTGTCTTGGTGACATTGACTGGTTGGGGACCATTGTCTTATGCTATATGGTATATTAAGTGTCTATAATTCATTATATGTGGTCACCGGTGTGTCCTTTTCTGTTTTCTACTCATTTTCGGTTCAAAGAAACGCATCACATGCCCATGACACTGATTCATTCTGCTAGTGGGGAGAGCCTCCCTTAAATTTAGTTTTAGTTGTTCTATATCTGTGTCTCTCAATTTGTTTTTTGCTGGTGGTTGTTTTTGTCACTGTAACAAGGTCTACAACTGTTAACTCCTTAATGTGATCACCAGGTTCAAACCTGGAGAGAATATCTTAATGTTGTTGGGTGAACACTATGTTTGACAAGTATTTCACTCACTTGAAATGTACAATCTTCAAAAATAAGAAAAATGTAAAATCATGAATAAGAAAAATGAGTTATGACCAATGAATGTAAAATGCTAACAAACAAATGTTTGTTTCACAAAATTTACAATGAATACACAACTGCTAAAGTACCAAAAAGAAATGTATTTTATTCTAATTTAGTGTTAAGCAATGGGGATTCCTGCAAAGCAAAAGAAATCAGCTCTTTCAGTCCAAAAATTTAGCTTGTTTTTTTTCCTGTATCTGTATTTTCTATATGATCAAATTCCTCTGCATTCTATGCAAGTAGTGGTGCTTAACATATCACACTAGCATTTGTGGCTATTAGCTAAAGGTTGCTTTGTCACCTCTCTTCTGCAGTGTGAATGGCTACCCACTGGCCAAGAAGAGAAAGAGGGTAGACAGACAAACCCCTGATAACTATCCAAAGAGGAGCAGCTACCTAGATGACATGCATAACTCAACCATGGAGGAGTGGTATGACACAGATGGAACAGAGGACATGGATGACCGGGAGGAAGAAGAGGTTGAGAGAGTGATAGAGGAGGAAGAAGGAGAAGTGGAAGAAGAAGGGGTGGAATTGGAGGGCTACATGGACTACAATGGGCAATTGGTACATGAAGAGGATGAGGTGGAGAGAGGGCATGAAGATAGTGAGGAAGATTATGAAGAAGAGCAAATAGAGGTGGAGCAGGAAGAAAGTGAGGAGGAAAGGGTGGATGAAGAGGAAGAAACAGTAGAGGAGGTGAAGTATGATGAAGGAGAAGAAGAGGAAAAACAACAAAGTCATGGGCAAGGTGAGATCACTTTGTCAACGTATCATAGTAAATCAGAAATAAATTAACATTTTGACATGTATTCCAATTTCATGTATCTGTAATTTTCAATGATAGATACATGTATGTAATCATGCTCTTTGCAATTTTCATTCAAAAATGATGGATTTTGGTGCAGCCCTGTATTTGCAAGAGAGACAAGTTTCTTTAAAACTTGTTTAACAAATGCCTCATATTATTTATGCAATGCTGTTGTCAAGCCAGAGGAAAATACTTTCAAGAAGGAAAACTCAAATACCTAATAACTATCGTAAATGTATTCTGATATGTGTTGTATATCTTAATCATGTACATCAATTTTAATCTGCCTTATAAACACTATTTTTGAAGTGTAATGGGCATTCAACATCCTTACTGTAATTTAAACAATGAAAAATCTGCAGTTACTTAGAATAATGACATAAGCAAAACTTACCTTCTTTTAGAACTTTTAAGAAGGGATTACATTATTTTAACAACTAAAATTTCATGCTAATAGTCTCATCTTCATATATTTTAAAATCCATTAACATCATAACTATTGTAAAAATGAAATGGCTACACTTTAAATAAGATATTCACCAGAATACCTTTTTTAGTGTTTTCCAGGTTTAATGCTCCATTCTTTGATTTTATGAGTGGCATCAAAGCCATAACCTCACCCCTTCATACCTGACTGAACTCCTCCACTTAAACACACCCAGTCGGACTCTTAGATCAGGGGTGGGGAACCCTTTTCATATTGAGGGCCATTTCAATTTTTATAAAGTCCTCCGAGGGCCATACTATTATGAACACATACCTAGGGATGCAAAAAAAAGACAAAAAAAAAAGTCTATAACCACTGTGTTACTAAGTCTCATGATTGCTGCATTTGAGTTTGAATTATTTGTTTAGCACACATGCATATAAAATCACCAAATAAATAGAATAAAATGACAAGTAAAATATGTTTTCATGATCATACAAAATAAAAAGAGGTGCAGAGTTGAGGCAAGAGACCCGTAAGGGCCTGTTCGAGGCCTCTACTCACAAAAACTGCAATACAACAAGATAATCAAGAATATAAATGAAAAGAAAGAAAGATAAAGACAATAATAATAACCAGAAAGCACTCGGAGAGCGCAGACCTCCGCCAAGCGCAACAATTCCTGGCATATTGTGATTTCCACCATAAATATTAGTCCCACATATACTTTGACTACATATTTAGATTCCTTGACCATAAAAACATACCGTTAGCCACTGGAATCATAACAATATACTGTATGTCCTAGTTCAATAGTTATTCACGAAAAAAATTCACGCTTTGAAACAATTTTACTTTGTCCGGCGCGAGCGCCTCAGCGGCGGCTACGAGGCACGTTCACGAACTCTCCTTCGGCGTGAGGTTTCAGCTTCGTGGCTATTAATTCACTCACCACAAAACTTGCACGCGTAATATTCTCTGTCGGTACATGGTCGTGTGAAAGCTGCTTGTTGAGCCTCCAAACTCCGGCGAAGAGCGTTCATTTTATCCAAACTCATCTGTCCTTTCAACTCGCCGAGTTTAGCGTGTTTCGCTAAGCATTTTTCGTCCGTGTCAATCAGTCCAGCCCACTACGTACATCACATGCTGTGTTCACTGACCCTGACCTTGACTCGGACATAACATAACCGTCTGTTTTATCTCAGAAAACGGGAAAATATTTCATCTTGTTACGAAAGAAATTTCAGGATACGAAAGGCAAAAATACGCTACCGCTGCTACTCGCAGCTCGCGGAGTTTAGCGAACGGTCCCACTGTATAAGTGCACATATAAAAATCTTATTGCGTTGCGGGCCGGTAGAAATGGTCTCGTAGGCCGTATACGGCCCGGAGGCCGGAGGTCCCCCACCCCTGTCTTAGATCATCATTCTTCTTCAGCTTCATTCATTCTCCAGCATGCATGACCATCATGGAGGCCAAAGCCTTCAGTCACTCAATCCTTTGCCTCTGTAACTCCCTTCCACTGAACATTCATCAACACATTGATTATTTTTGAATCAGCCCTCAAAACCCACCTGTTCAAACGAGCATACTAACTATGGCACCTTTCAGTTAGGTTTTTTTTTTTGCCAATGTTTTAACTTGTTTCCTACTGTTTGTTTTATCTGTTCTGCATGGTATCCTTGGATGTTATAACTAGATGTGTTGTTGAAGCCATATGCCATTAAGTTGTAAATATGTTATGTTGCACATCTGCTGAGCGCTTGCAGTATCACAAGGTGTTGTTGTTAATAATAACAACAACAACAATAATATTCCAGGCCTGGTATAATACTATTACTACTACTACTACTAATAATAATCCTAATTATTTTAAAAAAATATATATATTATTACTCCACTCTCACTGGTAGATTAGGGATTGTGTTCTGATCTGGTCTTTGGTCTGAGGTTCATAAAAAGTGTCAAGTGATAGAAAAGAGATTTTCTTGTGTGTGTTGTATGTGTATGCATTTTAGAGATGGTTTTTATATTGTAACATATGAAGAAACAGTAAAATAAAGAGTCTGACAAATTTCAAGTTTATTTCGGTTTGTTGTGTTGATTGGCCATGTAGATGGTCAGTTCTTCTGAATTGTTATTTGTTGCTTCAAACTATATGTCTTGCAACATACAGATGGTTCCATTGGTTTTGGCATCCTCTTTGTTTCACTCTTTTGTCTTTATTTGAGAATGATTTTGGAAAGGCTTCTCAGGCACTAAAGAATCAATGACATCTTCTGTGTAGAGAGGGGTTATAGGCTAAATCTTCAAGTAGCACATTCCTATAAGAATTTTAATGATTTCTTTGCTGTCCAGGGATCCATCAACCATATAAATGAGGACCTTGATGAAAAGTTAAATGAGCTTAGTGATCACCAATTACTGAAGTTTTTCTCAGGATCCCTGTTGTGGGCCCTTTAGGTTTGTAACCAACCTATAATAACCTATAAATGCATATTTACGCTGGTTATGCACAAGGTTCCAGGTTATAAATATGACTAGGTCTGACATTTTCTCTGCATAGGGTTAGATAAATTATGTTTTTCAAGACTAATTAGTTAAAGGGTCTTTTACTAGGTCCAATGAAACCAGAAAAAAAAGGAATCCTGTCCATGGCTACACTTTAAAGCATGGATCCAATATTTTGTATCATATCATACACAAGTGTGATCACCAGCAATTGTGTGTGTGTGTGTGTTATCTTAGTTCCCCTAAGTGATGCTTGATGGCAGTCATATAGATAGCCGTGATAATGGAGATGCCTAAGCTAATAAAAAGCTAATAAAAGGGGAACCAACGGCAAAGACAGCAGTTGTAAAGGTTGAGGGGTGGGCGGTAAAATCATTCCAACCAACCAATTAGGGTTAGGATCTGTGATTTCTGCGATAACTTCCAATGGTAAACCAATTAGCTGAAAGAGTTTTCATTAGTGTGCGAATATCAGTTATATGAAGCTATATAGCCTATATATTTTCATTTGGTACACCACAGAGAATATTTTGTTGGTGACAAAGTGAAGCAGTAACTTGTGAACAATTCTTCCTGTGCCTGAGCTGGTCTTTCCCATTGGCTGGACAAAGATGTAGTAGCACACTTTGTACCCCATTTGGAGTTCATTTGGTTATAACAGGCCTTTCATCCTTTGAAACGTATATCCAGGTGGTTTTTGGGCCAAGGCAAAGGTGGCCCTGAAGTGTTTGTTCAGATCAGTCATATACTGGTGGGTTGTATATGCCATGAAATTAAGTAATCACCTGGTTGGTAAAGGAGGTGGAGAGGGAGAGTCATTTGTCTCTAATGAGTTAAAGGGGCAATCCCTTTTGTCTCCTGTAGGCTTGCTCTGATGGCAATCAAGACCAGTAGCAGTTAAACATCCCAATTATTTTGACTGGCTGCCACGTATTTCTTAAGGGTGATTAGCTTGTTTGGCTCATTCTACTTGACCAGAGGCTCAAGGGTAATGGCTGATGCAGAGTTTAGCCTTCACACTTAACACTTATCAGCTGTGAAATGTGTTTCTCTGTCTGGGTCGATGGGATTCATTAAGAGGACTCCAGCAATTTGAGGTTAGTTTAGAGCCAATGTTTTAAGTGAAAAGAAATAGGCAGAGGTTGACAGACCTGAGCCCAGATCTTTGCCAGTTTGAAGTTGATCAGAATTTTGACTCGTTTAAGAAGGGCAAAAGTCATTGGCCCAGTGGTTAGTTGCTCCACCAGCATTTCTGTTAATATGGTCCCTGAAGGAGCATATGGTTGAACACCTAGAATACTGTTATGGAGTTTTGAAATATTTGATTGCAGTGATATAAGCAGCTGTATCAAGAACTGCTTCATGTGCAATAAAATTTTCAAGCACTGTGGATTGATAGACTTTTTGAACAAAGCCTTTATCCTTAAAAACACACAAAAAAATTTCAACAACACTAGGGAGAAGATATTTATTGCCCTCTATTGACTTGTCATGATCATTGTAGTAAGTGGTTAAGATCTGGTTCTGTGGGAGAAACAGTTCTGGTTTATTGTGTCCCCAGCAACGTTCATTAACCTTCTCTTGAGATGGATTGGAGATGTTGTTTGAGAGTGATGTTTGGAAGCTGTTTCTTTTACCAAAAAGGCATAAGCATTCTGTTTTTCACTTCATGCACGTCATTGAAAAGACATTTAATATCTTCAAGGTCTCTATTGCTAAGATAGGATGGTTTGAATTATCGATCGTATTAGCTCCATTTGTTTGATGTGAGAAAATTTAAATCACCTTTAAAAATAAATTATCCATCAAGCAACGATTAACTAGTTAATTAATTTTGATTTTTTTCTTAAAATATAATTGCATTTTATAAGAGTTATTGAGGTATATAATTCAAATCAAATCATATTTATTTATATATTTGTTCCAATCAAAAATGTCTCTAGACCATTTAAAGAATCCCAGGGTGTGACCCCCAACAAGCAACAGGAAGGAAAAAACTCCCCTTTAATATGAAGAAACCTTGAGCAGGACTGGGCTCATGGAGGACCCTCCTGCTGATCACCAGCTGGGCAGAGAAGTAGGAGAGAGAATAGGCATAAATGATCCCCAGTTGATCTGGCTGAAAATGAAACAACTCAAATTCCTTTTATCTGGTTAATTTGTTTAGGCAGTGACAGATAGGGCTTTCAAAATATTGTAGTGTTGTTATGATGATTAAGATGTAAGAATGAGACAACAAACTCACAGGGGGAAGCAGTGTGGATACACACAGGCAACTGGCATAAGCGAAAAAAGGCTTTCAGTCTAGAGGTCCTGCTTTTCATGTTTTTGTACCACTGACCTGAGGGTAGAAAAGCGAACAGTTTGTGCCGGGGTGGCTGAGGTCTTTGAGGATGGAGGTAGGTCTTCTGTGAACTCTATGCTCATAGATTCTTTGCAGAGAGGGCAGTTTAGTCCTGGTGATTTTGAGCAGTGTTCACCACTCTGCAGATGTTTGCAGGTCATTGCACTAGCGCTGCCGTACCAGACGGTGATACAGTTGTCAGGATGCTCTCAACAATGAAGCTGTAAAAGTTGCTGAGGAGTTTTGATGACAGGTAAAGAAAAGGTAAAGCCACTGTTAGGCCTTCTTGACCAGTTGGTTTGTGTTAAATGTCCAAGTAAGATCCTCATTGATGTGTACTCCTAGGTACCTGAACTTGCTCACCATCTCCACTTCAAGCTCTGAGACATATAGTGGCCAGTCACAATCAAGAAGGCATTCACTTATGCTGAGATGTAGACAGAGTGTAAATAGATTGTGAGTGAGTTTCTTGGGAATGATGATGTTATAAGCAGAACTGTAGTTTACAAAGAGCCTTCTCATATAGTGGAGAGTAATGGTATCTGAGGTAGACCTGTTGTGCCAGTAGGCATACTGCAGAGGGTCTAGGGTGAGCGTGTGAGCCAATACCACTCTCTCAATACATTTTATTATGATTGGACTTAGCGCTATTGGCCTGTAGTTACAAAGACTGGTGTGGGGCGGTTCTTGGTAGGGAGTTTAATTAAATAATTAAACCCTCTATAATTTTCTTTATTGCGCCATCCTTGACGAGACCTCATACATTTTCTATGCAACATGATTCTCATCTGGCTGAGCATCTTTCTTTTTTTCCCACTGTACTTAATTTTGTACATAGACTCACAATTCAGGACACAATCTGCTGTTAAGACTCTCAAAGTAAATTATGAGGGGAAGCAAAGAGTTCCTTATCCAATTTAGGTGGACCCAGCCCAGAAATCTGATTTGCTAGTGAAACAGAATGTGGAAATGAGATTATATTTGTTCTATTTTTTCCTTTACAGAGGATGATGAGATGAGCTCTGCTGAAGGGGTCAAGGCCAATGGTGAAGCTCGGAGCAGCACTGGAAAATCAGGCCCACTGACCGAGAAGGATGACAACAACAATGACGAGTATGACAATTATGATGAACTTGTGGCTAAGTCACTACTAAACCTGGGAAAGATTGCGGAAGATGCTGCAAATCGAGCCATGACAGAATCTGAGATGAACAGCAACTTGTCCAATACGGAGGAAGACGAGGAAGATGATGAAGATGAAGAAGAAGATGACGAGGATGATGATCGTGAAGAAGATGATGAATATGATGATGATGATGACGATAATGATGAAAATGAAAATGGAAAGGGGGTCGAGATTCAAGGTAGTGATCTCCGTCTGAATGCTGACAGTGATGTGGTTCGAGAGACAGTGGACTCCCTTAAACTGCTGGCACAAGGTCACGGTGCAATGTTGGCTGAAAATGTAGATGGACAGGAGTTTGCAGATGACGCAGCAAAGACTGTGAATAAAAATGATTATGCTCACAATGGTGCAAATTCACATACTGTGGGTAATAAGCAAGTTATGTCCATTTGTAGTGGACAAATAGAAAAAAGTGATGAGGAAGTCTGTTTAAGTAGTCTGGAGTGCCTACGGAATCAATGCTTTGACCTAGCTCGGAAACTAAGTGAAACAAAGACAACTGATCAAAATGGCTCATTCCAACAAAATCATTTTTCATGCGGGGATTCCAATCAGCCAACCCAGCACAGCTCTGGGGATTATCAACACAGCCAAACAAATGGACGGAGTCTTAATAGGAGCTATTCTGACATGGACAATCTCATGAAGCTGGAGGAGCAGTTGAGCCCACGCTCCAAGGCCTTCACAAGCTGTGCACAGGATGGAAGGTGTCACAAGAACTTTGATGAGGACACAGCATCTGTGGCATCAGATCGGTCGGAAGAAATGTTTGACATGACAAAGGGTAACCTTTCCTTATTGGAAAAGGCAATTGCACTAGAGTCAGAACGTGCCAAGGCAATGCGCGATAAAATGGCAGCTGATCCTACCCGAAGAGACAGAGGTAGATATAGTCATGGAGATAATGGTTCACGGCAATCCTATGGTGTGGACCGGAAGTCCAGATTTCCAGATGGTATGAAGAAACCTTTCTACCTTAAAGGTAAGTGTTTTTATTCACATTTACCAGTTCAAATCATGCTTATTTTGAACACACATCTAACTCACTGTACTTCTGGAATATTATGTAATAGTTTGGACAGCCTTCGTGCTATACTATCACCCCAGAACAACCTCTTTTAACCAATGTAGAAATTCGCTTCTTAGTAGATGTAGGAATAGCAAAAGTGGCTTATGTTGTTAAAATAGGCCAGCATTGAAACATCAGAGAACTGACTTCTCAGACATAAGTAATAGCAATCTGCACCACACATCTCATCCCCTTCATTCAGCTTGCAGTAAAACTGCATATGTTTAAACTCAACTGTAACACCAAAATCATTTAGACTTGGGTATAATTTAGGGTACCTTTTTAAAAGAATTAATATTTTGATAAAAATTTTATATACCACCTTTCAAAACCAAGTTAAAAAATTCTTAATGACAAAAACAATGCAATAACATTGAGGGACAACAAAATACAATCAAAATTTGAAATTTAAAATAGATGAAACAATGCAAGAGAGTGATTTTTAAGATTTAAAAGTGGACACTGAGTCGACCTCTCTGAGAGGTCCAGGCAGGAAGTTCCACAGTTGAGGGATGCGAGCAGCAAATGCCCTGTCTCTTTTGGTGATCAGGCAAGTATTGGGACCCCTAAGGAGGTCCTTGCTGGAGGTTAACAGGCAGCAATCGGCATCATAGGGTGTTAACAGATCACGGATATAAGTGAAACCCTGGCCATTTAAATCTTTGAAACAAGTAGTATAATCATAAAATCAAGTCTTAAGTAAAGGACACCAATCTTTGCTGGCTTTCACTGGTATTTTACCATTGAAGGTCAGTAAGGGTTGATATGATTTGGTCTCTTCTCCAAGGCTACATTCAATCTACAGGCAATAATGCTCAATTCTGATTGTTTTTTGTTTGCAGAACACCACATTGAACAACTCATATGACCCACATGCTCAGTTAAACATTAATGATGTCACAAATAGAACAATACTTTTGGGATGTGGTAGAATAGCAAATTTACATCATGGATGTGCAGCTGAGAAATCTGTAGCAACTGCCTGATGTGACCATTTCCATATGGAACAATATCTCTGAGCAATGTTTCCTACACCTTGTTGAAACTATGCCATTAAGAATTAAGGCAGTTGAGAAGGCAAGATCAGGTCCAACAGTGAGTGTATTTTTTTCTACAATTGTAGTCTGCTGATGAGAATTACATATGCTATAAAATAGTCAGCACAAGTGCAACTAAAAAGCACTAATACATTTAAATGAATTCTATGAAATTTTTTGCACAATAGTAACTGGAGAAATTACCATTCAACACATGTATTATATCTGAACTACATTACAATCAATCCATTAATTAATTTGCAAATATTTTATAACTTTATAAATATATTTTTTCAATATTGTACCTCCTTGAACTACCACCTTACTGTGGTGAAGGGGTTAAGTTATTGGGGCCATTATGCCCCTAGTGGAGTCTCCCAGGGAAAACAGGTCCTAGGTGACGGGCCACACAAATTCTGGTTCTGGGCTAATCTTGTCCATAAATAAAAACATGTTCGAATATGAGTTTCCATCAGTGAACCTGGCACCAGGACGCCCTAGGCTGTAGCCCGATGATCGACTTTGTTGTCGTCTCATCTGATCTCCAGCTGCATGTCACTTGGGTAAAGAGTGGGCTGAGCTGTCAACCGATAATCCCCTGATGGTGACGTGGAGCTGGTAGTGGTGGAGAAAATTAGATAGGCCTGGCATACCCAAATGTATTGTGTGGGGCTGTTGGGAACAGCTAGCCCTCTGTCAGGGACAACTTCAGCTCCCACCTCTGGGAGAGCTCCCAGTTTCAAAGGGAGGCTAAGAACATTGAGTTGGAGTGGAGTGTTCTTTGCCTCCTTTGTTGATGACTGTTTGTAGCTGTGGATGCAAGGTCTATGAAGCCAGATGTTTCGGCAAACCCCAAACACGATGGCGGACACAGGAAGAAAGAGATGCTGTCAAGCTGAAGAAGGTGTTCTATCAGTTCATGCTTGATGAGGCCATGGAAAATAACTATGGGTTGGCCTCAAAAGAATTGTGAGGTGGAAGCCTCACAAAAGTACTTATTGAGCTTCATGGTGGCAAGATGTCAGGGCCTAATAAGATCCATTGTGAGTAACTTGAGTTTCTAGATGCTGTGTCGCTATCTTGGTTGACACTCCTCTGAGACATCGTTTGGCAGTCAGGGACAGTGCCTTTGGAGTGGCAAACTGGGGTGGTGCTACCTGATTTTAAAATGGGGGACAGGAGGGTGTGTTCCACCTAGAAGGGGATTGTATTTCTCAATCAATCAATCTTTATTTATATAGTGTCTCTTGCAATCAAAATTGTTTCTAGGCACTTTACAGAATCCCAGGGCCTGACCCCCATCAAGCAATAGTGGCAAGGAAAAACTCCCCTTTAACAGGAAGAAACCTGGAGCAGGACGAGGCTCATAGGGGGGACCATCCTACTGGTGGCCTGCTGGGCAGAGAGGGGGGAGGACAGATTGAACAGAGAACAGGCATAAATCATGCAAATACATTGATTACAACAAGCTGTCAAGAGTTGAGTGGGTCAGTGGGGTCAGAGGTTGGCAGGTCAGCACACAGCTATGAAGGTGACAATACCTGTAGATAGATGCAAAGAGAGAGGGGGGAGGAGGGAGAGAATCAGGAAAAAATGTTAATGACACTATCACTAACCTAGTAGGTGAGTATGAGAGGAGAGGAGCTTTTTTGAAGAGGAAGATTTCAAGTTTAATCCCAAAAATAGAGAGGGGGTCAGCCTCCTGTACCGACTGGGCGCTGGTTTCTAAGGAAGGGGGAATAAATCTTGGTCAAAAGTTAATCCAAGATTCCTCACAGAGATGCTAGAGGCTAAAGAGATAATATCTGGAGTGATAATGGGATCTAATCTAGCCCTAGAGGTTCAGGACCAAACACCATGACCTAAGTTTTTGCCTGAATTAAGGAGAAGGAAATTTGAGGACATCCAAGATTTTATCTCTTTGAGAAAAGCCTGAAGCTTCACTAACTGCTCTGTCTCCTCTGGTTTCATGGATGAGTATAACTGAGTGTCATCACCATAGCAATTATACTTTATTCCATGCTGTCAAATAACATTTCCAACTGCACAACCTTGTGGAACTCCATGGCTAACCCTAATGTATGAAAAGGGCGGATATGAGCAAACATCGCAGATATGAGCAAACTGGTATCTGTCTGTTAAATATGGTCTAAACCAGTCTAGTGATATTCCTTTAATCCCAATTCCTGTCTCTGGAAAAGGATGCTGTGATCAACTGTATCAAAAGCAGCACTGAGGTCCAGCAGTACCACCATAGAAACCAGTCCATGATCTGAAGCTGGAAGAAAATCATTAGTAACTTTAATAAGTGCTGTTTCTGTGCTGTGGTGAGCTCTAAAGCCTGACTGAAACATCTCAAACAGGCTGTTTCTCTGCAGGTGCTCCAGTAACTGAGTCACCATCACCTTCTCAAGAATTGTGGAGATAAGAGGAAGGTTGGCTATAGGCTTATAATTTGCTAACACATCTGGATCCAGTGATGGTTTTTTAAGCAACAGTTTAATTACTGTCACTTTGTAGGACCGGAATACATACATTGCTAAGGAACAACTGATTCGGTCAAGAACAGAACTGCCTATCATTGGTAAAACATCACTCATCAAGTGTGTCAGGATGGAGATCTTAAAAACATATGGTGGACTTAGATCTTTGAATTAAAGAAAACATCTCAGAAAAATATATAGAGTAAAGGAGTTTAAGGGCTCGCAATGGTATAGCAGCTGGGATGATCTGATTAGCTTTTCCTCTAAGAGTTATAACTTCATCAATGAAGAAGCTTGTGAAGTCTTCACCACTAAGGGAAGAAGGGAAGTCCAGATTTAAAACACTGTGACTCTTGGTTAATTTGGGCACAGTACCGAAAAGAAACCTGGGGTTATTCTAGTTTTCTTCAATAGAAGAAGAAAAAAGGGCTGTACTAGCCTTATGGAGGGCCTTTTTTTTATATAAGCTAACAGTCTTTCCAGTCTAAATGGTAGGTATCTATTTAACAAAAATATCACTTCCTTTCTAGTCTTCACACTTTCTGAAGGGTCCTAATGAGTGCATTATACCAAGGGGCACATCTCCACTGATTTGCTTTTTTTTTTTCAGGGGTTGCAAAAGAATCAAGTGTGATTCTTAGTGAGGATGCTGCACCTTCAGCAATAGAATCTACCTCAGCAGGGCTAATATTATAATGATTGATCTCTGGAGAAACACATGGTGGTCCTGGGATTAGCATAGGGATTCGCTTCCTTAAACTTAGCTACAGCATTATCTGAAAGACATCTGTTATAGTAAGATTGTTCTGTACATGGGGGAGTCCTTAATCATAAATGCAAAAGTCATCAAAGAATCATCTGACAGGAGTGGGTTGTGAGGGAACACTGACGCATGTTATACCTCAACACCATAAGGCAGAAGCAGATCGAGACTGTGATTAAAGCTATGAGTTGGTTTATATGTTGAAAGAAACCAACTTGCTCTAGTCATGAAATAAAACCATTCCTAAAACTTTCATTTACAATGTCTTCATGGATATTAAAGTTAACAACAATGATGACTTTCTGTTCTAAGTAGCCAGACAGGAAGTCAGAAAACTCAGACAGGAAATCTGAAAGTGGCCCCAAAGGGGGTCGATATACAACTACAAACAAAAGTGGCTTTTCTGCCCTCCAGTTCAGATGGGTTAAGTCAGACTTTCAAATGAACTGTAGTCAAGTTTGGGTTTGATTGGAGGTATAGATCGCTGCCACTCCCCCATCCAGAGCAGTGACTGTGATGGTAGTCGGTAGTGGCTCCAGTGAGCAGCCATCCTGAACCTCCAGGTTCTCATCCAACAGGCTCTCTTGGACCCCTGAGGCAATCAGAGCTCAGAGAGGGAGAACCATATTGCCAATACACAACAATGCAGGCAATTGAAGCTGCTCCAAGGGCGGGGAAGAAGTGGAGACAGTGGAGGTACGGAATGTGTGCTGCTGGCCCCTCTCTCTCAAATGGTTATCCAGGAAGATGGCTAGAGTGGTGAGGACAGTCCGGTTGTGGGGTTTGTCACAGTGAGCATGTTCATCACACAGTTGATCAAAAAGATCCTGAGGAAAAACTTCCCGAAGCGCCGGCTCTTTACAACTGGTGTCCACCTGAGCATTTCTTAAATGCCACAACCTACCTGAGTATTGTTGCTTGTCATGTCCATCCCTTCAGGACCCACACTTTTTTGTTTTTATTCATTGATAATTTATTATGACCTCTGACATAATAATATGCTTGATAGTTTTACATTAAAAAATTGAAAATGCATAAGAATAACTTAATTCGTAACTTGCACCCTTTACATGCAATGCACTGACAAAGCTTCCCAATTTAATAAATGCTTATTTTAGGTGCCTTCTTGGCCCTACGTATATGAGGCCACATATGATAGTGTGGCAGGCTGCAGTATATCTCTCACCCAAGAGGATTGTGAGTTGCGGGCATGTTTGGCCCCGTGTTTTGGCACACTTTTCTATGCAATTCATTCTGATTTGGTGTTCATAAAGAAACTGATGCCAATACCATTTTCATCTCCGGAGTCATTCTTCATTCTGAAACAGTATTACAAACTAACTCTAATAGTGTGGTAATTGGGGCTTCAGAAAGGAGAGCACGTGCCTAAAATAAAGATTGACCGATAACAGTCAAGTCCACTGACAACACATTAATTATCCATAGAGAGTATGGTAATGGTGGTCAATTAGTATGCAAAGTGCAGACCATCAAAAGCAACAATCAATATTGCCTGCTTTCTAATATGCATTCCACTTAGCTACCTCCCCTTCTACAGTCACACTAGTGCAGGTAGAGTGCAACAATATTAGTATTTGTGCAGTTGTGCATTTCACAGCAAACTGGAGAATTACTAGATACATACTGTACAAACACCACAATTCAGTGTAGTAGTCAATCATTCCAAGCCGCTCCACTTTGTGTTTAGAGGAAGGTCTTTCTCACTATAAATAAACATGTTAATGAAGAGTACTGGACAGGGGCTTGACTTTGAAGGCATGAGACAAAACGAGACTTTAAATTTTACTGTATGCAGTGCCTAGCAATTTTCTCCTTTACCAAAACCTATTAAGCTTTTACTTTATTAATAAGTCAGTGATATTACTCTGATTTAGTTGTGTTAGTCTGATGTTCACCGTCAGCTCAATAGAGCTAAATAAACAGACCACGACAACCATTTTCTACTGCTATATCCCATTGCAGGATCATGGGGAGGAGGCATTAGCCTTGTTTCCTCAGAGTAAGAAGGATCCCTGTCACCCATGACCCAACCATGAAATTGTTTAATATGGACATTATTATTAGTTTTATTATTAGTTGTTGTTGATGTTTGTTTTGAGGAGGGTTTTTTTGCATTTTTTTTCTTTTCACTTTACTAGGTACACATTATATATACTATACAGTGGACTTTTGGTTTTCAACTGGCAGACTGACAGGGTATTTATTTGGAAAAATCCTGGAACTTGCTTCTCTTTAGTTCACTGTACAAATAGTGGAATTTAAGAAGGATCCTACGCTCATTTTTTCTATGTTTATCCTTTTTGCAAAAGAGAAAAATCAGTTTTTATGACATCCATTTTCTCACATTCAAAGTTACAAATTGGAGCAGATTTACTCAATGCTTAAAAAAAACAACAACTGTTTTTTGGCACATCAACACGGCTTTTAATTAACAGATGCTTCGCGTGTGGACAAGAAAGAAAGTCGATGTCCGACCCCAGGTTGTGATGGTACAGGTCATGTGACCGGACTGTACCCCCATCATCGGAGCCTCTCTGGCTGCCCGCACAAAGACAGGGTGCCACCAGAAAGTAAGTTTGACACTAGTCCATCCACCCTGTTTGATCATGTTGTTCAGTGATGTGCACGTTTTCTGTGATCAATGCTGTGCCAACTGTATGAATTCTGTCATGATTGTCCTGATCGGATCAGACAGGTTGGCTTTATTTCTTTTGGAATATTTTGCTTGGGGCTATGGTTTTGCTTGCTTGTGTGTGTTGTGTTGATATGTATGGTAACATGCAAATAGTGACCACACAGACTGCTGAGATAGGTACAGTAAAGTCCCTGGGTGCATCAGATTTCCACCTTTTACCAGGTATTTGACTAATTCAAGTCAACTGCTAGTGGTTGTTTGGGTAATATATGATTGGCAAGTTTCTTTACATTGCTTTACTAACGGTATACTTCATAAGAAGGTGTTGGATTTAATATATTATTATTGTATTGAATTTTTCTTTTTTACTTACTGCACAAAACAAAACATTCACAAGCTTTGATAGCTCTTGGCCTATTTGAGCTATTCTAAACATTTCCTGTACTTTTATTTGTGTTATATTTATTACTTAGTCTATTTTATTTTGCGCAAAATGTTAATGAAAGGAGCAGGGGCTCTCAACACATGCAGTTGTTGCATGATGCTCGCTACACAACCTTGATAGCACTCAAGACAAAATTTGGAACCACGCTGCATTTTAGATGTGATGTGATATGTTACCAGTATTTAAAACCAAACCTGTCACAACAGTATCACATACAGGTTCAGTTTTATGGCAATCTGTCACAAAGCCAAACGGAAAAATACTAAAAGCAAAAAATAATTAAAAACAAAGGTGAATTTGAAGAAAACTTGAAATTTCTATTAGGCAAATGTATTATATTGGATTAAACTTACATCTACAAATTATTTGTGGCACCCAAATTAATTAAATCAGTCACAAAATTAGCACTAAAGCATCTAAAATGATTATTCTTGATTCTTTCAACACTTATAAATGACGTAAACCTAGCAGCCTTGAGTGTTGTAAATTATTTGAATTTCATTAAATGTCTATCAGGGTATTGCATTTGTGGCACATTTTAGTGTCATGTGTTTTGCAGAGATTTTTCAGACCTTAAGCAATGATTTTTGTTGGCAAGTGTGAGATGTTTCTTTCACACTTCTGTATATCCACAGCTGCAAAAAATGACTTCAGTGACATGTAGTAATGAATGTGATGGGATGTGTTGAGTAAAATTCAGAATTTGCAAGGAAAATTATATGATTCACAAAGATCGGCTATGTATAGGTTATTTATTGTAATAAATTTATTAAAAGTTTAAAAAAAACAAAAAAAAACAACCTCAAAACAAAGTTGTTTGAGTCTCATTCCTTACTGTGCTTCTGGGTATGATTAACACCCATCCCTCTTGCTCTGCCTTTGGAATCAGACTGTGCCTTTCATCTCTTGATAGTCTTTCTGTTCCTCAGCATAAGCCAAGGCACAGAAAGACAGGAATATGCATGATGTAATGGATTGTGGATAACTATATCAAACTTTGTCCAATTACGTGCTCTGAACACCAATGTATGTAAGGGAAGGAGGATGATGAACAGTTAAAGTTTTTTAGGTGATAATAATGAAGTTCTGTCAGGGCTGGGACCAACGCATCTGTGCCATTCAAATATCTGCAATGATCCAGCAGCACCACAGGGACATCCATAGGTCATTAATCTAATTGGCTGGTTGCCAATGAGATCTGAGACAATTATGAACTATTTTAATGGTAAATGGTAGTAAAGACTGTGCTCTGTACCCTTAAAATGTGAAAGTGATAACAAAGAACACTCTAACAAGGGGCTGTATTTCTTCTGTCTATGTCTACCACTGATTTCAATATTTCTGTTTTGCATGATTGGTAAGTGTTGACTGTTTTGCTACCTGCACGCAAAAACATATCTTCCATTTCTGTTGCTTATTGGCTTTGTCCTGTTAAACTTAAATGACATCTTTTTACTCACTGCTGCTCCTATAACACAAAAACTAATTTGAAAGGACTAGATATGTTGAAACAATATGGTGGGAAATGTTACCTGCCTCGTCCAACTAGTGTTCATTAAACTGAGGAAGAGGTCATTTAGGTTCACACAGGCTTATTTCCTAATGATGATTATAATGCTAAGCTCCTCACTGACTAATAGAGCTCTTGTCTGATTGGATAGGGGCTCCTAACCTTCACTGTCTTTCACTCCTATCTCCTATATAAAGTTGTGGCTATGTATGAGAATGTTCTTAAGTGTCCTACACCTGGCTGCACGGGACGTGGCCATGTCAATAGCAACAGAAACTCACACAGAAGGTAAGCAATAAACTGTCTATATTTTCTAGCATTGTTGCATCCCTTTGGGTTTTTTGTTAGTGAAATATATATCTTTTTCTTATATTTTTTCCTTTTTGTATATAAGAATTCACAACCTTGTTAAATACAAGATTTATCTGATGTGAAAAAAATAGATAAAGGCAAAAGATGTTGGACCTTGTGGAGATGTTTAGATGCAATTCAGATTATTCCTAATAATGGCCAACTGGCATACTGCAACATTAGTGAAAGTTGCAAGCATTTCAAGTATTTGTTGCATACATATGTGAACAAGGGGCAAGTGAGCGTAACAGAAGGCTTTGTTTAATGCAAAAACCAAATCTGCCCAGATTTGGTCAAATTTATCTACGTTTTGCATGAACAAACATGAAGTTTCCCCAAAACATGAGAAAATATGTTTATTTTTGACATTGCCAAAACATATGTCCATCCATCCTCTACCGCTTATCCGGGGTCGGGTTGCGGGGGCAGCAGCCTAAGAAGAGAAGCCCAGACTTCCCTCTCCCCAGCTACTTCTTCCAGCTCATCCGGAGGGATCCCCAGGCGTTCCCAGACCAGTCGAGAGACATAGTCTGTTGAACGTGTCTTCCCAGGGGTCTCCTACCGGAGGGACATGCCCTGAATACCTCACCAGGGAGGCGTCCAGGGGGCATCCTAACTAGATGCCCAAGCCACATCATCTGGCTCCTCTCAACACGGAGGAGCAGCGGCTCAACTCTAAGCTCCTCCCGGATAAAAGAGCTTCTCACCCTATCTCTAAATGAGAGCCCAGCCACCCTACGGAGGAAGCTCAGAGTCCGCATTACTGCAGACGCTGCACCGATCCGCCTGTCGATCTCTTGCTCCATTCTTCCCTCACACCCCGAGGTACTTGAACTCCTCCACTTGGGGCAGGATCTCCTCCTTGACCCGGAGAAGGCACTCCACCTTTTTCTGGTTGAGAACCATGGCCTCGGATTTGGGGGTGCTGATTTTCATCCCAACTGCTTCACATGCGGCGGCAAACCGATCCAGTGATAGTTGGAGGTCACGGGCCGATGATGCCAACAGGACCACATCAGCTGCTAAAAGCAGAGACCCGATCCTGAGGTCACCAAACCGGATCCCCTCAACACCATGACTGCACCTAGAAATTCTGTCCTTAAAAATTATGAACAGAATTGGTGACAAAGGGCAGCCCTGGCGAAGACCAACCCTCACCGGAAACGAGTTCGACTTACTGCCAGCAATGCGGACCAAACTCTGACACCGATTGTACAGGGAGCGGATAGCCCGTATCAGTGGGCCCAACACCCCATACTCTCGAAGGACCCCCCACAGGACCCCCCGAGGGACATGGTCGAATGCCTTCTCCAAGTCCATAAAACACATAAAACTCCCATGCACCCTCGAAGACCCTGCTGAGGGTGTAGAGCTGGTCCACTGTTCCACGCCCAGGACGAAAAAACCACATTGCTCCTCCTGAATCCGAGGTTCGACTATCCGGTGGACCCTCCTCTCCAGTACCACTGAATAGACCTAACCAGGGAGGCTGAGGAGTGTGATCCCCCTATAGTTGGAACACACCCTCCGGTCCCCCTTTTTAAAAAGAGGGACTACCACCACAGTCTGCCAATCCAGCGGCACCGCCCCCGATGTTCACGCGATGTTGCAGAGTCGAGTCAACCACGACAGCCCTACAACATCCAGAGCCTTAAGGAACTCTGGGCGGATCTCATCCACCCCAGGGGCCTTGCCACCGAGGAGTTTTTTGACTACCTCGGCAACTTCAGCCCTGGAGATATGAGAGCCTATCCCCAGGTCCCCAGGCCCTACTTCCTCACTGGAAGGTGTGTTGGTGGGATTGAGGAGGTCCTCGAAGTATTCCTTCCACCGATCCACAACATCCCGAGTTGAGGTCAGCAGCACACCATCAACACTATACACAGCGTTGACAGTGCACTGCTTCCCCTTCCTCAGACGCCGGATGGTGGTCCAGAACCTTTTCTAGGTTCCGAAAGTCATTCTCCATGGCCTCACCAAACTCTTCCCATGCCCTGGTCTTTGCCTCGGCAACAGCCGTAGCTGCACTCCGCTTGGCCTGCCTGTACCTATCTGCTGCCTCAGGAGTCCCACAGGCCAGTAAGGCCCGATAGGACTCCTTCAGCCTGACGTCATCCCTCACCGCTGGTGTCCAGGTTCAGGCATTGCCGCCACGACAGGCACCAACCACCTTGCGGCCACAGCACCGGTCAACCGCCTCAACAATGGAGGCACGGAACATGGTCCACTCGGACTCAATGTCCCCCGCCTCCCCGGAAGGTGGTCAAAGCTCTCCCGGAGGTGTGAGTTGAAGCTCCTTCCGACAGGAGACTCTGCCAGGCGTTCCCAGCAGACCCTCACAATAAGTTTGGGCCGGCCGGGTCTGTCCGGCATCCTTCCCCACTATTGGAGCCAACTCACCACCAGGTGGTGATCAGTTGACAGCTCCGCCCCTCTCTTCACCCGGGTGTCCAGAACATACAGCCGCAAATCCGATGACACAACCACAAAGTCGATCATCGATCTGCGGCCTAAGGCGTCCTGGTGCCAAGTGCACATGTGGACACCTTTATGCCTGAAGAAGGTGTTTGTTATGGACGATCTGAGATGAGCACAGAAGTCCAATAACAAAACACCACTTGGGTTCAGATCAGGGGGGCCGTTCTTCCCAATCACACCTCTCCAGGTCACACTGTCATTGCCAACGTGAGCATTGAAGTCACCCAGGAGGGCGAGGGAGCCTCCAAGAGGAGCAATCTCCAGCCCTCCCTCTAAGGACTCCAAAAAGGGTGGATACGCTGAACTGCTGTTTGGGCCATAGGCACAAACAACAGTCAGGATCCGCCCCCCCCCCACCCGAAGGCGAAGGGAGGCTACCCTCTCATCCACTGGGGTAACCTTCCATGTCCCTAGAGCCAGTTTATGCAGCCAGGGATCAGACCGCCAAGGTCCCTGCCTTCAGCCGCTACCCAACACACAATGCACCTGACCCCCTTGGCCCCTCCTGCAGGTGGTGAGCCCACGGGAAGGGGGTCCCATGTTGCCTCTTCGGGCTGTGCCCGGCCAGACTCCATGGGCAGAGGTCCGGCCACCAGGCACTCGCCAACGTGCCCCGCCCCCAGGCCTTGCTCCAGGAGGGGGCCCCGGTGACCCGCATCTGGTCAAGGGAAACTTAGAACCATTATCATCGCAAAAGTATTTGCAAATATGCACGGAGCTGCTGGGATCATTGGGACACGCAAACCCCTCCACCACGATAAGGTAGCCAAGGAGGGGCAAAACATATGTTTGGCTCAAAAACAACACTTGTCTCTTGTCTTTTCGTGAATTATGTACAGTTCCAAATATAATTTACTTTTGGCACAAAACTTTCAGGCTTCTATTAGAAAGCTGAGGATAGTTAGAGCCCTGACCTCAATTCAACTTAGCATCTGTGGGACATTTCCTTTCCTGTCAGTTCCTTGCAATATGACTGATTTGGAGGGAGAGCATTTTTATAGTACAGTGGGCAAAAATGGCTAAGTAAAGGTGAGCCATTAAATTAGACCCCTATCCAGACAGGCCAATTGCTGTAATTGAATCAAAACATGCTTTAAAATGTATCAGTTTAAGCACTGACATAATTATAACTGCTTGTTGTATGTATTACTGTTTTTCAACATAACTGTTCACATTATAGGTCACATCTGTAAAGGATTCTGATTTTAATTATCTTGGCTTTGTTTTTGTTTTGTTTTTTTACATCATAAAAATCTAGTTTCTTAAATTAGGGTCTGAAGACTATTAACACCCACTGTGTTCTCCAACCATTTTTTTTACCCAATGGCTGTGTTAGGATTTTCCTTCAGCATTTGCTATTGTCCTTCTTACTACTGACATAAAATAAAATTTGTCAGAATGATTTTATTTCCGTTTTGGCACAATTTCTGACACAATAACAAATGAGGCAGTTCACTAATATTAGAATTACATACATTACATTAATATCTAGAATTACAAATAAACAATGGGCAGTGGTAGCTGTGGGGATGGGGCTGAGAAGCAGAGTGTCTGAAACATGGAAGGCATTCTGCTAGTAAGGGAAGGTAGGAGAAGACTTTCAGAGTAATGCTGAGATGCCCTTGAGCAAGGTACCGAATCCTCAATTGCTCACATGGGACCTTGTGATGAAGTGGTGTCTCATGCACGAAACATAAACAAAACATATAACTTTATAACTTTGCTTAATTAAATATGTTAAAAAGCATAACGATTTTCTTGCTTGGACAAGTATTTTATGTCATATTATGTAATCTGTACAAAGATATAGTTTGGGAATGTGTCTTGAGTTTTTATATTTCAATTACCAGTAAGTGAAGTATGTTATCAAGAGGAATACTTGATTGAAGGATTGCTGGTTGAGGCGGCGGAATATAGACTATGGAATATGCAGAGAGAAATCTGAGTTCATCCCAGATCTTGTTAACAGGATCTGGGATGAACTATTGGTCTCTGATCAGAGCCACACCTTTCAACTTAAGTGCATGGGTGCCATTCTTAAACCCCGCTACCTAGGTTCCAGACGTCATTTATTGTAACAGCAACAACTACACAGACTTTATCATGTCTCACTCATGGCACATGACAATGAAAATCTGTACTTGTGATAAATTATTATTGTTACCATACACAGCAAAAGCATATCCAGCTTTAAGAAAATAGCCAAACTATAAATAGTGAGGTGACAATGTCACTGTAAACAAGCTGACACTAGCCACAGTTGCTATGCTGATGACATGACTTATTTGTATTGGTGTGTACGTTTTGAAGTTTGTTTGCTAGTGCATAGGAAATTATTGATACCTCGTCAGTTATGGTTTCTGTCTCTGATTGATTGTTTATGTTCAAATGTGGTGGTTTCTTATAAATCAAATAAGAGCCTTAAAACAGGTCCAGAGAGGGTTTTTTTCACAGATTGTTTCACTCATGTACTAATATCAGGTCATAGTGAGAGTTTTAACAAATATGCCAAAGAGTGTTTTAGAAATTACAAACTCCACCTCAAGAAGAATATGGTGTTCTTGATTAATTCTACTTAAATAACACTCAAAGATTCATGACATAAACAATTTAAAGTGTAGAATTTTTTTACAATTGAATTTATTAATCACTTATTATTTGACTAATTAAATTACAGAGATTCACACCCTCTTCCTCAAAAAGAATTCACCAGTTAATGGCATCACCAGGTTCAGTTTTTAAGGAAGAGATTTTTAACAGCATGGCACTTTTGTTGTCAGACTGAATGAGGTGACAGTAAAGGAGGAATGTCTCCAAACTTTCATTAATTTAAGAATAGGAGCAGATTGAGAGCAGGCCTGGTATCAGCAGAATGCCTCCATATTGTTGCTAAGTTAACATCTACAGAGCAAACATCTGCCCATACATTGAAATGCTGCATAAATTGTTATGCTGATATCAACGTGTAAATATGTCCACACACTTTACAATCTGCTCGTCTGCTCACTGTCAAGCATATGTTTACATTGTGGCCTTGCACTGGACAGTTAACGTACTAGGTGGACACGAATGGAAATGGACTTTGGTCAGTTTTTTGCTAAGAGGAAGTTTGTAAGCACTAAATTCTGTTATTGTATGTATGTCTATGTTTGTTGGAGAGTGTGCACATCAGTTTTCATCATCAATTCATCCAACAATTTACAGTTACTCTACCGAAGAGTAAATCAATATTAAAAAAAACAAACCTGAAAACACATTGAGCTTATACAAATATAACTTTAAAAAAAAGGAATTCATTGAAATTGACTTGCTGACAGATGATGTAGCATTTCTTTTCAGAATAGCTGAAAAACACTCTAAATATTGCATATAACCTCATTACAACTGAAAACCGTACAGTATGCAACAAATGTGTATATTGTAAATATTGTGATGGCAACCTGACAAAAAAATGTGGTATACAATATACTACCTACCACAACAAGACTACTGCAGTGTAAAAACATTACAACGCCTTCTAAAATTTAGATATAAATCAAACTGAATGGATTATCTGTTGATTAAGCTTCTACCAATAAATACACAGAAACCCGATTAACAGTGGTGACCCCATTATCTACACACTTCATACCTTTTGGTCTTCAAACAATCCCAGATAAAGAATATCCCATGCTCACCAGAGTTTAGGTCAATTACAATTCTTAAAAATAGATTCACATGACTCTTTCTTAGCTTAATGACCTCCGTGATGTCTTATATTCTTATTATTACATCTTGGGAAGATTAGATTTTTAATGGAATCTAGTGTCTTTGTTTCAGGCTAATTTCTTTTTGTAGAAAAACCTGGATGTGCCTAATATACACACTTAAAACAGTCTTGTTGTATATCTTAAGCATGTAAATCCTAGGATGTTAAACCTACTATGAAGTCACAGGGCTCGCTGGAGCAGTTTGTCCTAAAATGCTGTTGACTGTCCTTGATCCAAATCAAATCCTGTCATTTCAGTCTGTCAGGATGTCCTATCGCTGCAGCTGAGAAACTAGCCAAAACAAAGGAGAAACACCAGACCTGCGATGGCACCAAATCGAACCAGGGTTCTGACGGGGTTTTAAGGTACTACTCCTTCAAATTGCATTTATAACAAATGAGGATATCTATTATATGGCTGTTTTAAGATTCTAAATAGTAAACTTTCACAAGTCCCCAGAAGCACTGACTGTACTGTCAAATTTTTTGGAGATGTTAGAGTGATTCCCCATTTTATCTTTTATGTTTTTATGTCACCTGAAAATACTAGGGGAAGAAACAGCCTGCCAGTTCCTGCAGTCAACATCAGATAGTTTTATTTTATATTAACACTTTTGGCATTATTGAGGATATTAACAAAAAAATCTACTACAACACATATTATGTTCAATGTTTTTCTCCTCACCATATATATATTTTTTGGCATGAAAACATACCAAGTTATTTAAGTACGAAAAATGTATCCACTATTACAGCAGTCACTGGCTAAGAGGAGAAAAAGAAAACCTCAACAAATGGTTCGATTAAAGGCCAGGCCAGTGTTCTAGTGAATTTTGCTACCTTTTTGAATTTTGCTAAATCAAAATTTTAGGGGGGCATCTTTTGTTGAACAGCATCCCTCCAAATAACGCTCCCAGTACTTATTGCATTCAAATGAAATCAATATTTACCTCACTTCCCCTGTGTTATTAATACCAACATGTTTTGATGTGTTTTAATCAATATTTCAGGGGTTGCATAAATAATGCTCCCAGCAAAAGTGTACAGTCATTTATTTAACTATCTGATCTTTATATTCTAGAGTAAAACCAATATGCAGCATTATGTATATATAAGCCCTTATCTTATGTGTTTAATAAACATTTCAAACCTATGGAATAAACTATATGGCTGTTTTCATGAAATATTGTCTGAGGTATTGCGCATGCGCATAACCACAAGTTAGCAAAATTCGACAGAACACAGGTATTTCAACCTACATTCGACCATTCATTTGTCCATTAATAAAGAAACAAAATTAGCTTTCCTCTCCTTCCCATGGGCAAAATTTTGTGCCTTGGGCTTTCCACCCCCTTATCATTTATTTTCCAGGCCTATGTGGTTTTTAAACAAGTGGACTATCCAAAGTATGATTACAAGAACAATGTTTCCACCAGCACACCCCGCTCCAACCTGGCCAAAGAGCTAGAGAAATACTCCAAGACCAACTTTGACTACTGCGCTTTTGATGGCAGCACCAACCACCAAGCATATGGAAAACGTGCAATTGCGCCTAAAGTTGATGGACAGCGGGACACCTCACCCAAAGGCTATAATGGTACAAGTATTCTTTCTTTATTTTGCAGCACTTTAAGATTTTTTTTTGCTAAAATATATAGTGCATAACAAATAAAATGTATTATCATTATAAGTAATTCACACAAAAAAGATTTTTAGAACGTGAAATTGCTGTCAAAGTATTATGAACAGATGGTTGTGAGCTGTATCATAGAGCAAATGAATAAGTTGTGACATTTCACATCACATTTGAGAAGACCTGTCTATAGCCATGTAGCTCACACAGCTGCATTCTTGTGAGAAAGAATAATTTTTGCATGGAACATTTCTTTGTCTGGCCCTGATAATGCTGTAAATTTGTACAAATGCAAATAATCTTAATTTTTGGTATTTTTAGTCAAAGCAGCAGCCAGAAATGTAAAAGATTACATTTGGTAGGAATCAAGAACGTCACTCAAAACTTTGGTAATTTTAGTTGGTGTTTTTATATATCCAAGGTAGTTTTCTCTGTCAACTGGACTGTGTTTCTTCTCTTTGAAGATGTTTCGCCTTCTATCCAGAAGGCTTCTTTAGGTCTGAACTTGCTGGGGACAGAGCTTGAAAATATAGTCCCTGTGGACCATTGGCATGTTAATGATCTGAGTGGTCGCCTGAGAATCGTTGGCAGGGTCCTTGGTAGGGTCGTTCACCTAGTTTCGGTTGAGGTGTCTCCCCTTTGTCTGCTGGCTTACTTGGTGGTGAGTCACCAAGTCTCCTGGAATGGTGTGAATGTTTGGTTTGTTGTTGGAAGGAGTGGAGAACTGCATTGTACGTGGGTGATAGGAAGTGCCCCCGCCCTCCACCTCTGTTTAAGGATGGTTTTTCCAATTTGACATGGATAGCTTCCTTGACACCCCTCTCAAACCAGCGGTCTTCTCTGGCCAGTACTACTTGGCTGTCCTCGAAGGAGAGCCCACTCTCCTTTAGGTGTAGGTGGACTGCTGAGTCCTGACCTGAAGAGGTGGCACATCTGTGTTGTGCCATTGTTATGTGGAGAGGTTGTTTGGTTTCCCCAATGTACAGTTCCTTGCATTATTCCTAGCACTGTACAGCATAAACAACATTACATTGTTTGTGTCTTGGTGTCTTGTCCTTCCGGTGTACCAGTCTCTGTCTGAGAGTGTTGCTTGGTTTGAACTGAACCGGTATGTCGTGTTTCTGGAGGATCCTCCTAAACTTCTCAGAGACCCCAGACAGATAGGGGATCGAAACACTGTGGCGTTTGTTTCTCTCCTACTCTTCTTTGCTAGGATCGCGTTTTCTTGAGGTCTTTATATAGTTAAGTAATGGTGAAATACAAGTCTATGTAGACATAGTACTGAAAGCATTTATGCCGTTTGATTAAGCTAAAAATGTGAGTCTAATTTTACTTATAGGCTTCAAAATTGACCCACTGCCCAATCATTTGTGCGAAATTAATTTCGCAAGTTTTTTTGCTTACTTTTAAATTAATGTTTGCAACTGTCTTTCCTTTTTTAAATAAGTTTACTTCACTATCAGTTGTTTACCCATTCTACTACATTTTACAGCAAAGCGTTACTGCAAGAACTCCAGTTCAGCCAGCAGTACCACCAGCACTTATGCTCCCAGTAGCAGCAGCAGCAGCAGCAGTCTGAGCTGTGGAGGAGGAAGGGGTACCGGAGGAGGCAGAGGGGGTGGGAGCAGCAGTGCAAGCAGCACCTGCAGCAAGAGCAGCTTTGACTACAGTCATGATATGGAGGCTGCCCACATGGCAGCCACAGCCATCCTGAACCTGTCTACACGCTGCCGAGAAATGCCACAAAGTTTGGGAGGGAAGCCGCAGGACCTCTGCTCTCAGGTAGGATGGAGGATCAACTCACTGTGGATCACCCACAACAGTTAGATAAATTGTGTGAATATTTTCTAGAAAAACATTGTTTTGCTTGAGCAGTTCTTGTTTTAATAATGAAAGTAAGTTCTAGCCATTATTTGATGTTGTCTAATCACTGTACCTGAGGAAAAAATAATACACTGACAGATAATCTGCTTGCATCTGTCTTTGCACTATGGCAGTAAATATTGTCACAAATATACACTGCTCAAAAAAAATTAGAGGAACACTTCAAAAACATATCAGATCTTTACGGTGGAAAATTATCTTGAATATCTTTCCTGATAAAAAGTTGGTGATGTATTAGTAACAAAATGATGCCACATAATTTGATAGAAATGAAAATGATCACCCTATAGGAGAAATCAAAGACACCCCAAAAATGAAAGTGAAAAAATGATGCAGCAGACTGGTCCATTTTGCCAAAATGTCATTGTAGCAACTCAGAATGATTCTCAGTAGTTTGTGTGGCCCCCACGTGCTTGTACACATGCCTGACAACATCGGGGCATGCTCCTAATGAGATGACAAATGGTGTCCTGGGGGATCTCCTCCCAGATTTGGACCAGGGCATCACTGAGCTCCTGGACAGTCTGAGGATCAACCTGGCGGCGCCGGATGGACCTAAACATAATGTCCCAGAGGTATTCTATTGGGTTTAGGTCAGTTGAACGTGGGGGCCAGTCAATGATATCAATTCCTTCATCCTCCAGGAACTGCCTGCATATTCTAGCCACATGAGGTCGGGCATTGTCGTGGACCAGGAGGAACCCAGGTCCCACTGCACCAGCGTAGGTTCTGACAATGAGTCTAAGGATTTCATCCCGAATAGCAGTCAGGGTGCCATTATCTAACCCAGGGGTGGGCAAGTATAGTCCTCGAGGGCCGTATCCAAGCCAGACTTTCTGTAAAACAGGTAAATACTTTCACTTGGGGTTCCATTTACCTTGGTGAAAGCGGTTTCTCCCTGGTAGGATGCAAAACCTGGCTGGATTCCAGCCTTCATGGATTGGACTTGCCCATCAGAGGAGGTCAAATCCATTCCTCCAGGCAGGAAATGCTTTCACCAAGGAAAATTAAACCCCAGGTGAAAGTATTTACCTATAGGACAGAAAGTCTGGCTTGGATATGGCCCTCGATGCCCACCCTTGATCTAACCTGTAGAGGTCTGTGCGTCCTTCGCGGGATATGCCTCCCCAGACCATCACTGACCCACCACCAAACCAGTCATGCTGAATGATGTTGCAGGCAGCATAATGTTCTCCACGGCATCTCCAGACCCTTTCACGTCTGTCGCATTTGCTCAGGTTGAACCTGCTCTCATCGGTGAAGAGCACAGGGCGCCAGTGGCGTAGTTGCCAATTCTGGTGGTCTAAGGCAAATGCCAATCGATCTCTACGGTGCCACGCAGTGAGCACAGGGCCCACTACAGGACGTCAGGCCCTCAGGCCACCCTCATGGAGCCTGTTTCTGATTGTTTGATCAGAAACACTCACACCAGTGGCCTGCTGGAGGTCATTTTGTAGGGCTCTGGCAGTGCTCATCCTGTTCCTCCTTGCATAAAGGAGTAAATACCTATCCTGCAGAGGGTTTAAGGACCTTCTACGGCCCTGTCCATCTCTCCTGGAGTAACTACCTGTCTCCTGGAATCTCCTCCATGCTCTTGAGACTGTGCTGGGAGACACAGCAAACCTTCTTGCAACGGCACATCAATATGTGCCATCCTGAAGAAGTTGTGCAACCGCTGTAGTGTCCAGGTACAGCACCATGCTATCAACAGAGATGTTGATCCAAGCCAAACTACAGCAACAGAAAGTCAGTCAGTAAAAAATCAGCCAAAAGAAATGGGAGGGAAAAAAGTATCAGTGGCTTCAACCTGGAAAGCCATTCCTGTTTTGGGGGCCGTCTTTTTGCTGCCCCTCTGATGCACCTGTGGTTTATTTAATTAACAACAAAGCACTAGAAACTGATTAACAACCCCCTCTGCTACTTAACTGACCAGATCAATATCCCAGAAGCTTGACTGATAGGTTGCTATACTCTGATTAAAAAGTGTTCCTCTAATTTTTTTGAGCAGTATATATATCTTACAGAGCAGACTACACATATATTCTTTACAAGACCTGGGAATTTGACTTGGTTTTGGGGCTAAACACAATCTTTTTTTTTTTTTTTAAACCTTCTGCAGATCAGGTAAGAGCAAGACAAAGCTTTGTTTTGACAAATTGTGAGGTGTCAGGTGCCAGCATGGTGGCAAACCATGAACCCAGTGGTGGACACTGAAAGTTAGGTATGCCATCAAGCTGAAGAAGGAGTTCTATTGGGCCCTGTTGGCCCATAGAACTCCCCATAATAGTAGACTTTTACCAGCAGGTGAAGCAGACTGCAGCACGGGCTGCCCAGGAGGCAAAAAGTTGATGCTCTGAGGAGTTCAGGGAAGCTATGGGGAATGACTAGTGGTTAAACCGTCCGATGCCTTAGGAGGGCGAAGCAGTGCTCTGCCAACACTCTTCATAGTGTGGGTAGGGACCTTCTGAGCTCGAGTGCGGATATTGTTGCACGGCGGAAGGAATATTTCTCTCCTCAATTCCATTGTCACAACTTTCACTGAGGAAGTAGAGGCTGGGGACCCTGAGAATTACTCTGCCATCACCCAAGTCATAGTCAAAGTGGTAGTTAGTAAGTTCCTCCCTGGCGGGGCATTGGGGGGATGAGATTTGCCTTGAGTACCTCAAATCTTTGGATGTTGGTGGGCAGTCCTGGCTGGCATGGCTCTGCAATCGTGTGGTAGTTGAGAACATTGCTGCCGGTGTGGCGGATTGGGGTGGTGATACTTCAGCCTCCCTGGAAAGGTCTATGCCAGGGTATTGCAGATGAAAATTCAGCCGATAGTGAAACCCTGGCTTCAGGAGGAACAATGTGGTTTTCGTCCCAGCCATGGTATACTAAACCAGGTCGATACCCTCCGTGGGTTGCTGGAGAGTTCATGGGAGTTTGCAGAACATGTGTTTTGTTGATCTGAAAATGGTATTCAACCGTGTCCCTCGAGCTATTCCGTGGGCAGTACTCCATGAGTACAGGGTCCGTTCGGTCTCTGTACCACCACAGCAGGAGCTTGGTTCGCATCTCCGGCAGTGAGTCAGACCTGGTTCCTGTGCATGTTGGACTTCCGCAGGGATGTTCTTTGTCACCGGTTCTGTTCATAATCTTTACTGACAGAATATCTAGGTGTAGCCAGGGGCCAGAGGGAGTCTGGTTTGGGAACCACGGGATTTCATCCTTGATTTTTGCAGATAATGTTGTCCTGTTGGCCTCCTCAATCCAGGACATCCAGCATGTACTGGGGCAGTTTGCTGCTGAGTGCAAAGCAGCTGGGATAAAAATTAACACCTCCAAATCCAAGGCCATGATTCTCCACCAGAAAAGGTTGGTTTCCCTCTCCAGGTTGGTGAAGTCCTGCCTCAGGTGGAGGAGTTCAGGTTTCTCAGGGTTTTGTTCAGGAGCGAGGGAAGGATGGAGCGTGAGACTGACAGGCGGATCTGTGCAGCTTCTGCAGTTATCTGGCGAAGCTCCTGATTTACCGGTCAGTCTATGCCCCAACTCTCACCTATGGTCATGAAATTTGGGTAATGACCAAAAGGACTGATTGTGGATACAAGTGACAGAAATGATTTCCTCTGCAGAGTGGCTGGGCGCACCCTTAGGGTGAGAGGCTCAGTCAATTGGGAGGAGCTTGGAGTAGTGCCGCTGCTCCATCGTGTTGAAAAGAGTCAGCTGTGGTGGCTGATAATATCATATCATGCTTGATATAATGTGGTATTTTTTTAACTTTGAATATGCAAGTGAAAAAGACAATGAAATAAATCTGAGATGGATAATAACTAAGAACAGACAAATAATTCCATATGTTATATACATTTTCAAAAAGGAGTAAAAACTAAGTACTTATATGATCATGTCAATAGTAGAACAATCTGTACAATCTGGGACCCCCTGTGTCATCAGATCCTTGAACTGGGTCAGGAAAAACATTAAAAAACTTTTAGGGAAAAGAAAAAATTTGAAGAACCACAGATGTGGATTCCCTCTCCCCGGGATCAACAGACGTGCAGTATATGCCACCTACACAAGAGAATGTTAACGTTAACTTCAGCAACATGTCAACATTTGTAAAAATCATATTGCTAGCGATGGTTACAGTGATGATAAGGCACATGCTATGCACAAAAACAATAAAACAACAACAGTGGTAATTGAATTCCACAAACAGATGACTGGTAAATGATGAATGTTCTGACTTACACCCTGTACTTACTTCTTATACTTGTGTTTGAAGTGATACATGTTTGGACATTGTTTACGCGCTTCAGACCATTTCAGAGTTTTACCTCAGCAACTGAAATAGAAATCCGTTTCTTAGTTGTGCAGATTTTTTGGTGATTTAAAATTTGATTTTCCTCTTAAACTGTATCTTCCCTTTTGTTCCTAAAACATTTTCTGAATATTCCATAGTCTTAGGTTGTTTCTTGCTTGGTATGTAAATATCATGAAGCTTAAGTAGATTAAATTTCAGCAATAATAGATTGGAGTGTGCTCGAAGGGCACTGTTGTGAATTGTTTTGATGGCTCATTTCTGTAGAATGAACAATGGTTGTAATGAATTAATGCATGGGTTACTCAATACATCAATGCAAAAGATTAAATATGGCACTATTGGTGAACAGTATAGGATGTGGACTGATCTGTAATTTACAAAGTGTTTTGTTTTGATATGACAAAAAAACCTTTGGACAGTTTGGCATGATTATGACTAACATGAGATTTCCAGCAAATTTTATCATCAAATTTTCCCAAGGAATTAAACTTTATGAATCTGTTCAATGTTAACACAATGTTCAATGTTAACAGGATATTTTAAAAAAATTTGCCCATTTTAAGTGCAAGATTGTAGATATCAAACCAAGATTTCATTTTACTTATTTCTGATGTGAATTTTTATTTTATTTTTTCAAAAAGCTGCTATAAATTCTCACCAAACCATTTTGGGATAAGACCTTACCCTCGAGGAGCACCACACACAGTATGCAGTAAGGATGGGCGGATCGATCCCGTGGTATCGATATATCGATACTCACAAGCTACTCATTTGGTATCGATTTTCTTTTATAAATATCAATACTAACTAAAAAAAAATTGGGAGTGTATGCATCACTTTCCGCCGTTTTAGATTAGTTACTTAAATTAATATGTGCCGGGACACCCCTATACCTGGCGGCGTATTGAGCTGGCCCATGTCACGTGACAGGAGATAGCGAATGAGCATCAACGTGCAACATAGCCCGCCGAGCCGACACAGTCAGCAAAAGGCAGAGCCGGAGGAAATATTTAGCCAGAGACGCAATCGTCTTAAAGCAGAAAATGTGAATATGATACTTTTTCTGAACAGCAATCTGAGACTTAAGTAAAGTGTGATGACATACCTCAAGTGCACGAAAGGTGTTATGGTGTCAGACATTGTTCTAGTTAATTTTCTCATGGAACAACTATCTTATGCAGGTTTAAAGGATAAGGAAATCCTAGTAATTAATTGACCATAATAAATTGTATATAAATGGTCTGTATTTGTCTTAAATGTAATAATATTTTGACCGACAAAAATTGCCAGTAAGAAATGAAAGGTATCGGTATCGATATCGATGAAAATACAAGAAAAAGTATCGTATCGAATCCCAAAAGTGTGGTATCGCCCATCCTTAGTATGCAGACAACCTGGTTTATTGATTGAGATTTTGTGGTTGAAGTGTCAAATGATTTTTTTGAGGTATATGAACAATCCTACTGGATATTTCCTGTTATCTGTGGCATTTCAGAATTGCTCAATTAGTTCTGTCAGTAATAGAGCAAGTTGACAAGTTAGTGCTGAATCTGTACTGGCTGTCAGAGAGCAGTATGGACTTTTTAGGAAATTTTCTAATCTGTTACTAAGCAGTTTTTCTCAGATTTTTGAGATTTGTGGGTCAAGAGAAGTGAGTCTGTAGTTTGTGAAGTTGTGTGTCTCTCCAGTTTTCCAGAACAGTATGATTTTTGCCATTTTTATGCTGTTAGGAATTTGGCCAGTCTAAAAAGACAGATTGGAAATGTAAATTAAAGGTTTGGATATCTAACTTATTACTGTTTTGATAATTTTAGTATTAATTTTAGTATTTTACAGCAATGTATGTAAATTCAACCAGCTTGACATACATTGAATTAGATTTATTTGGATAAGAGTTATAGTTAAATAGGTCGCTGTTGCTGGACTGAGGTATTATTGTTACTTTTATCAAACATTCACAAAAAATGATTACATTTGTTGGCTGCTTCCTCCATGTTATTGATCTCATTATCATTACCAAAAATGTTTAGGATAGTTGCACTGACTTTTAATAGCCCGTTAATTTGTTATTGTATTTCTTTTATTTTTGCTCGGCTTCTATGTTTTATATTTAATAAATCCTCTGTAAAAGTGTTTTTTGCAGGCATTTTGTAAACCATTTGTGATTTAGACCGTCAATGCTGAATAATAAAGGTTGGAAAACAGCAGGCCATTATCATCCATCCATCCATCCATCCATCCTCTACCGCTTATCCGGGGTCGGGTCGCGGGGGCAGCAGCCTAAGCAGAGAGGCCCAGACTTCCCTCTCCCCAGCTACTTCTTCCAGCTCGTCCGGGGGGATCCCCACGCGTTCCCAGACCAGTCGAGAGACATAGTCTTTCCAACGTGTCCTGGGTCTTCCTGGGGGCCTCCTACTGGAGGGACATGCCCTGAAAACCTCACCAGGGAGGCGTCCAGGGGGCATCCTAACTAGATGCCCAAGCCACCTCATCTGGCTTCTCTCAACGTGGAGGAGCAGCGGCTCTACTCCGAGCTCCTCCCGGATGGCAGAGCTTCTCACCCTATCTCTAAGGGGGAGCCCAGCCACCCTACGGAGGAAGCTCAGAGTCCGCATTACTGCAGACGCTGCACCGATCCGCTTGTCAATCTCCTGCTCCATTCTTCCCTCACTTGTGAACAAGACCCCGAGGTACTTGAACTTCTCCACTTAGGGCAGGATCTCCTCCTTGTCCCAGAGAAGGCACTCCACCTTTTTCCTGTTGAGAACCATGGCCTCAGATTTGGAGGTGCTAATTCTCATCCCAGCCGCTTCACACGTGGCGGCGAACTGATCCAGTGATCATTGGAGGTCACGGGCCGATGACACCAACAGGACCACATCATCTCCAAAGAGCAGAGACCCAATCCTGAGGTCACCAAACTGGACCCCCTCAACACCATGACTGCACTTAGAAATTCTGTCCATAAAAGTTATGAACAGAATCGGTGACAAAGGCGTAGACCAACCCTCACTGGAAACGAGTTCGACTTACTGCCAGCAATGCGGACCAAACTCTGACACCGATCGTACAAGGAGTGGACGGCCCGTATCAGGGGGCCCGACACCCCGTACACTCGGAGGACCCCTCAAGGGACATGGTCGAATCCAAGTCTACAAGACACACGTGGACTTGTTGGGCAAAGTACCATGCACCCTCGAAGACCCTGCTGATAGTGTAGAGCTGGTCCACCGTTCCACGGCAGGGCCAAAAACCACATTGCTCCTCCTGAATCCGAAGTTTGGCTATCCAGCGGACCCTCCTCTCTAGTACCAACTGAATTGACCTTACCAGGGAGGCTGAGGAGTGTGATCCCCCTATAGTTGGAACACACCCTCCGGTCCCCCTTCTTAAAAAGAGGGATTACCACCCCGGTCTGCCAATCCAGCGGCACCACCCCCGATGTCCAAGCGATGTTGCAGAGTCGAGTGAACCACGACAGCCCTACAACATCCAGAGCCTTAAGGAACTCCGGGCGGATTTCATCCACCCCCGGGGCCTTGCCACCGAGGAGTTTTTTGACTACCTCGGCAACTTCAGCCCCAGAGATACGAGAGCCCGTCCCCAGGTCTCCAGGACCTGCTTCCTCACTGGAAGGCACGTTGGTGGGATTAATGAGGTCCTTGAAGTATTCCTTTCACCGATCCACAACATCCCGAGTTGAGGTCAGCAGCACACCATCGCCCCTATACACAGTGTTGACAGTGCACTGCTTCCCCTCCCTCAGACGCCAGATGGTGGTCCAGAACCTTTTTGAAGCCATCCGGAAGTCGTTCTCCATGGCCTCGCTGAACTCTTCCCATGTCCGGGTCTTTGCCTCGGCAACAGCCGTAGCTGCACTCCGCTTGGCCTGCCGGTACCTATCTGCTGCCTCAGGAGTCCCACAGGCCAGTAAGGCCCGATACAACTCCTTCTTCAGCCTGACGGCATCCCTCACTGCTGGTGTCCACCAGCGGGTTCGGACATTGCTGCCACTACAGGCACCAACCACCTTGTGGCCACAGCACCAGTCAGCCGCTTCAACAATGGAGGCACGGAACATGGTCCACTTTGACTCAATGTCCCCGCCTTCCCCGGGACGTGGTCAAAGCTCTACCAGAGTCGTGAGTTGAAGCTCCTTCTGACAGGAGACTCTGCCAGGCGTTCCCAGCAGACCCTCACAATACGTTTGGGTCTGCCAGGTCTGTCCGGCATCTTTCCCCACCATTGGAGCCAACTCACCACCAGGTGGTGATCAGTTGACAGCTCTGCCCCTCTCTTCACCCGGGTGTCCAGAACATGCGACCGCAAATCCGATGACACAACCACAAAGTCGATCATCGATCTGCGGCCTAAGGTGTCCTGGTGCCAAGTGCATATGTGGATGCCTTTATGCCTGAACAAGGTGTTTGTTATGGACAATCTGAGACGAGCACAGAAGTCCAATAACAAAATACCACTCGGGTTCAGATCAGGGGGGCCGATCTTCCCAATCACACCGCTCCATGTCACATTGTTGCTGCCAACTTGAGCATTGAAGTCACCCAGGAGGACGAGGGAGCCCCCAGAAGGAGCACTCTCCAGCACTCCCTCTAAGGACTCCAAAAAGGGTGGATACGCTGAACTCCTGTTTGGGCCATAGGCACAAACAACAGTCAGGATCCGCCCCCCCCCACACCCGAAGGCGAAGGGTGGCTGCCCTCCCATCCACCGGGGTAAACTCCAATATACAGGCACTGAGCTGGGGAGCAACGAGAATTGCCACCCCTGCCCATCGCCCCTCACCTTCGGCAACTCCAGAGTGGTAGAGAGTCCAACCCCTCTTGAGAAGACTGGTTCCAGAGCCCTTGCTATGCATCGAGGTGAGGCCAACAATATCTAGTCGGAACTTCTCAACCTCACGCACCAGCTCAGGCTCCTTTCCCATCAGAGAGGTGACATTCCATGTCACTCGAGCCAGTTTCTGCAGCAGGGATCAGACCGCCAAGGTCCCTGCCTTCGGCCACTACCCAACACACAATGCACCCGACCCCCTTGGCCCCTCCTGCAGGTGGTGAGCCCACGGGAAGGGGGTCCCATGTTGCCTCTTCGGGCTGTGCCCGGCCGGACTCCATGGACAGAGGTCCGGCCACCAGGTGCTCGCCAACGTGCCCCGCCCCCAGGCCTTGCTCCAGGAGGGGGCCCCGGTGACCCGCATCTGGTCAAGGGAAACTTTGAACCATTATCATCGCAAAAGTATTTGCAAATATGCATTTCCAGCCTTGTGTGTAGCCAGTCGCACACATGAGCCTTGGATATGATCATGGGAAATAATAAGATGTACAAATGTCTCCAAAAACATCTGCTTATATTGATCTATATGTGTACTCTAAATGCCGGGCCGCTAGGTTGGATGTGTTCTTGTATGTGACTTTTGCTACACTCCCGCTGCTGATAATCCACAAATGCGTGCAGCGATTTGCAAATGCACGTGGGGACCTGTCTGTGTGTCACAATTTCAATACAGCTATTGTACATACCACCAGAGGGCATTAGGAACTTTTAGTAATAACAAAAACTGTCACGGACCAGCCGAGAACCTAAATGCGACACCAGAGTTTGGCTTAACACCGCTTTATTGTCAGAAACAGACAACGGACAGGATTCACCGGGGAGCGAGCAGAACAGAATAGTCGAGGACAGGCAAGGTCGAGATCGGGCTGAAGGCAGACAGAATTTACAGGGGAGCAGGCAAAACAGAATGGTCAGGAACAGGCAAGGTCAGAACCGGGCAGGCAAACAGGAATACGCTGGAAAGTCATCTGAACACGAATAACGATCTGGCAGGGAGCAGGTGTGCCTCCGGGGACTAAAAAGGGGGGCCTAATTAGTGTCCTGATGCACAACAGGTGCGCGGGGCGAAGCGACTCACGGGCATGATTGCCCACAGCTGTGACAAAAAACTGTTAATTTTGACTGTTGCTGTGCACTTTCTGGCTCTATTACCTTATGGTCATAATCACACATTTCAAAACAAAGAGCTGATCTGACCAGAAAATACAGATGGTGTTTTTTTGAGTGCATTATGTATTTTGAAGTTGGGCTTAAAGCAGTAGTCATAGCCTTTATCATTTTGTGGTAATTTCCACTGCTGGTATTGAGCAGTAAAGCTACAGTGGCAGACAGTATTTGTGGATCCTACACATAAATCTATGGTTGATGTGAAGGAGGTGAAGAACATGGAATCTTATCACCTGAAAGCTTTTTGTAAATGGTCACCTTGAAAATGACCATGTTGCTAACTTGCTTGCTTATTTATTTATTTGTTTGTTTGTTTATCTATCTATCTGTCTGTCTGTCTGTCTCACAGCTAAACTACTGTAACTGAGTGGGCAGAGGGAACCAGGGGACTTTCTAGTCAGAAGTTATGTATAGGCAAAGGAAGGTTATACGTATGTTTGGAAGCATTACAAACACTTATTGAAAAGCAGAAATACAATACAATGTCCAGCATATGCTGAAAACTGTTGCTTCCCCCAGTGCAGAACTGAAGACAGGCCACATCCATTGAGCGTGACCATAAACGTTAGAAATAAAATAAAAGTTATGTTATTAACTTATCAATTTTTTACTTCAAAAGTGTAGAAAATCATTTAAAAATTGTTTTAATTAATTAATTACTTAATTAAATTATTCTTTTGTGGATTGCATTAGTATTGCATTTTTCCTCAGAAGGCAATGCTGCCTCACATTATTCACATAATTTAAGTCAAAATGTAATTTGTTGCGTGTTCTTTTGTTGAGTGCATATCTTATTCAGGTAGACCAAATCTGCTATTTATTGGTAAGTGGTAGCTCAGTCTGTAGGGGGCTGGGCTGAGACAAGAAGATTAATGCTGGTGAGGAGCCAAAAACTTACTTTGTCACAATACACTGCATGAATACCTAGGTGGGTAAAATTCAAACCAGGAACATGCACTGTCATTGTCATTTGCCCATGCCAAAGACGATGGCAAAGAATGCAGTGACTGACTGTATCAAATGCAGCTGATAATCGAGCAAAATGAGAACCAATGAGTGTGCAGATGCTCGGGCTATTTTGGGTGTCTTTGTCATAAACAATAGGGCCGTTTCTGTGGAATGGCCGCTCTGGAAACCAGATTGGTTTGAGTCAAGTAGGCGGTTTCCTAACAGGAAGAGGAGAACAATAGTTTTCCACTTGAGTCGGAATGACAAAGAGTTTCAGGGAGCAGAGGTGTCACCTGAGCCTCTTTGAATGTGAATGGAAAGGTGCCAGTGGCAAGGAAAGAGTTGATCATGTGAGTGAAAGCCAAGGTGATGGTGGGAGCTCTTATCTGCGGGAACATGGTAAGGATGAGGTTCAGTGGGCATGTAGTCAAACAGCTACATGTTTATATACTGCATATATAGGTACATTTATACCTGTACATATATAAGAGGTTATATACCTTGCTCTCCATGAGCATGGTAAATGTGGGGAAGGAGGAGAAAGATTGCCGGGAGTATTCAGTAGGATGGCTACATTTTGGACATGAGGGGTGGGTTAAGCGTGGTTTTAAAGGTGGAGAAGAGTTTGTGTGTTTCTAGAAGAGAAGGAGGAAAGTAGAGACTCATATATCTCAGGATCTTCATGTGCACCAGATTTGTGCAATTTTCACTCTGCCACTCTCAGACTGGTGAGCAGTGTTTGAGGGATATCATCCAGTTGGTTAGATCTGCAGACAATTCTAGGATCTCAGGGTGGAGCAAATAGTATCAGCGTTATTATTAATCTCTAAAGGCAAGTATGTGCTCGAAGAGGGCAGACTGGAGGAGACCATGGAGAAAACATGGGTGGCATAGAGCTTGTGGAGATTGCAACCAAAGGAGACCATGGGTAAGGGAGCAGAGGACTGCTCAGTGATCTTTGCATTGAACTGAATGAAAGTGGTTGGAGAGCTGCGGGTGGGGGGAGGGGGGCATAACTGTGGGGATGTCTACAGAGCAGCCCCAAGCAAGAATGAGAACAAGCTCTTTGCCAGCTCTGTGAGTAGGAGTGTGGATCCGTGATAGGTCAAAAAACCTAAGGAAGTCAGCTGAGCTGGGGCTGTCTAAGTAGATGTTGAAATCCCTCAGGACAAGAGAAAGACATACTCAGTGTTACAATGGGTGACAGCAGTGTGTCAAACTCTGTAGCAAAATTGCCCTGTTGTCCTGGTGGAAGGTAGATAACATTGTTAAAATTGTTGTTGCTGCTGTTGTCTTAGAGAGACTAATGAATGAAAATACACTTGATCTGATATTTATTGGACATGTGCAGATTTGTGTAGCTCCATGAAGTTATGTCTCTATTTTTGGTTATGCAGCAGTCTAATTCCAATCACTGCTGCACATCCCTGCAACCAAACTCACCCCCATCGCCTTCAGCCCCTGGGATGTCAGCTCGCATTAGGCTCAGAAGCAAGACATAAAGTCATGTGCACAAAGCACTCAGGCCCAAAAATTACAGACGAGAGGAGAGGAGAGGAGAGGAGAGGAGAGGAGAGGAGAGGAGAGGAGAGGAGAGAATGGAAGGAGAGGAGAGGAGAGAAAGAAAGAATATAGAAAGAATAATTTTTTCAGCTACTTGAATTTTTTTATATTTCTCAAAACACTAGTAATCACCTGACTATTGTAATTGTAATGTGTGCCCAACTCTCATCCTACAATATAAGTGTTTGACTGAAATTTAATCAGAAATTCTCTGTCTCTTTCTTTCTCTTGCTCTCTCTCTTCCCCCCCTTCTTTTTCTCCATTACTGCCTCACTTCCTGTACACCATGTTAACCTTCTCCATCATCATCTTGTTGAACACAACACCAACATACACCAATTTTTCCCACATAATCTGATATGACTTTTAAACACCCTTTCTCTACACACATCCACAAACACTTTCTCAGAGTCCTGGTCTTGATGTTGATGAAAACGGTACACTGGACCTGAGTTTAAGCAAGCGCCTCTGCAGTGGTGGTAGCGGCAGCAGTGGTGCAGGGGATTCAGTGCTAATGCCTCTAGAGCCCATGTCCCCCCTACGGCAAGCAACTCTGCTGGGCTCCCGCTGTTATGGCATGGGGAATGCTGCCAGCTGCTGGGATTTGCCTGTAGACTACAGCAAGATCAAACATGTAGATGAAGACGAGAATGAGGTAAAGGGGGGGGGGGGGGGGGGGGGGGGGCAGGGAATGACACTATTGTAAAGTCTTTCCAAACCAGTGAGATAATATCTTATGTCTTAGTTTGAGGGCTCTTACTGATCGGCAAGAATGAATACTATGTTAAAAAAAAAAAGGAATATAATAATAATTATTATATTATTATGTAATTAATAATTTACACAGAAAACTACCTTGGATGATAATAATTATTATATATACACTGTATATGTTTTTTCAATTGCCTTGAATTGTTCTTAATGAAGCTAAGTACTGCTTCATAAAAAGAAAATACCATATTGTTGCTCTTTGCTCCAGATTTTCAGATCAGTTTCCTTAATGATCTGGTTGAAATAGAAAATGTTGGTGTGAAGGCACAAAAGGAAGCGATAAAGGTTTGGGGGACATATTATGTCATATGGGTAATTTTGTATTTTTAGGGCGGATGAAGCGAATGTATGCACAATGCTGACAGGCGGTGTACTTGGCTTCTCACATTTTAATGTTTATTCGCTTATTTTTTATCTCTCAGCCATTTATGAGGCACAATGATTCAAAGTCAAATGCTCAAATTGTTGTCTGATTGGCTTCAAGGCTTTTTACCTCCCTTTGTGCCTTACTGTTGTGCTTTGAATTATTAGGACTCCATATTAGGGATTCTTTTCATTGAAGCCTACTGGATATGTATGTTAATTGATGTAAACATGCCATGAACTGAGGAATCTTCTGCCTTTGTGTCATGCTTCCCACATGCCACCATTGTTTTTTTAGTTTTTGCTCTTCTGCAAAATGAATTATGCAAAATACTTCCTTGGGAGGGAACCAAAATACCCGCTCTTAACAAAAGATGCTGTGTGTATGTGGCACAATGCTGAATGTAAATATTCACAGGAGAGTGTCTGTTCACTGTCTCTTTGGGAGTAAGTCTGTGTGTATCTGCAATTTTTATCCCTAGCCTACTTTTTGCTGTGCATAATTGCATAATTTGACCTGTTTCTAGGTCTTTGTCTATGTAACCATTACTGTACGTATACTGTGAGAATGGGGCAAACAGAAAGGCAATTTTGGTTCCACAGCCTGCCGTTCCTTGGTTGCATGCAGTTCAAAGCCTAATGAACAGAGGCGCAGTATTGGCTCATATTGCCACCTACTGACACCTCGATGCAATGCAATTGTAGCCAGCTTCACACAGTCCTCTTCACAAAAGAATGCAAACAAAGGAATGCCCTACATCTCCATACCACAAACAAGTCCACCAAGACCATGCACTTATAATGGACATATAGCTTGTATAATATCTGCTGTCTTGAGAATATTATTTAATATTATAGTCTCCAAATCTTGGATATTTTTGGTCAGGTAAACAGATATCAGTTTGGGTTAGTGGTGCAGCCCAATAGCAATTTCTCTTCATCTCTCTCTTTCTCTCAATATGTTCTTCCTCCCCTTTGCATTTTCTGCCTTCTGTTCATTACATTATGTCAGGATGACCTGGACGCTTTCAAAGACCTGCTGGAGGACCGTTCCTACACCACCGATGTTCGCATCCCGAGCCCTAAACCCAAATTTGGCCAGTGCAAAGAGAACAAGAAGGATCTAATAACGTAAGAAAGCCCCTACTCTTCTAGTCTCTCCCCATTGACTCGATCTCACTTGCTGTCCCCCACTCACACTCTATCCCCATCTTTTATCATTGTCCTTTTTTATGCCAGGCCATCTTACCTTTTCTCTGTCCGTCACCAATCCACCCTGCTTTCTTGCTATATGACTTTCAGCTGAATTAATTTGTCTACATTAATCTCAGAGCTGGTGGAGTCCACCGATGCCTATATATGTATGCCTGTATGAATGAATGTATCTATGAGTGTGTGTATATATATATTACACAGATATATATCTATATCTATACACACATATAGTGGTCAGGATCCCACTCCAAGCTTATCTTATCTCAGTATTCACAGACAGTGAACAGTGAAGCTAAACTGGAAACAATGAAAACCAACAATGAAAAAAAATCAGAAGTCCCTTTTTTCTGTAATTACATTTTCTTCTTCTAATCTTTGGGCTTATAAATCTGTCTATCTTTCCGGTGGCAGATGTCCCACACCGGGGTGTGATGGAAGTGGTCACTTGACGAGCAATTTCGCCTCACATCGAAGGTGTGACTTCCTTTTTTCCTGGTGGACCCAAGTCAAGTTCTCTTTATTGTTTTCAGCTTACCTCAACTATGCTGTCAGATACCCATAGGCGAAAATTCTTATTTTAAGTCATTTCGTTATTTTCATCTCGTTATCCGGTGTAGTCACACTTCCAAAAAATGATCAGGAAGTGAAAATACAGACAAAATATAATTTTCAATGAAAACCCATATTTATATGTGTATGTCATTTCCATATATCTTCAGTAATTAGGCAATTATGCAATATATATATATATATTGCATTAAAACAATATGTATGATTTGAGATGAAGATAATTCACCAGAATAGGACCAGATCCCAACTTTTCTGTAATATTTAAAAATAAATATATATTAAACCAAGATAATGCTATTTAATATCATTCTAAAAGCTCAGTGGGTTACAATGCACTTTTTCCATTATAGATTGAATTAAATATGCATCTGTACACATCTTTGAATGGAGCCATGGTTTTTGTGAAAGGGGTTGAGGTGTTCTGTTGTTTTCAGTGTAACTAATGTTGGGCTGATGTATTTTTCAGTCTGTCAGGTTGTCCTTTAGCTGATAAAAGCATTCGAAGTATGCTGGCCAACAACGCACAAGAGCTCAAGTAAGGCGTGAGGTGACTCACAAACATATGCATTGTTGTTGTGTCTTGCCCACCGGGTAAGGTCAAAAGTCTTAAGTCTTCATAATAGCAGAGAACAATCACGTATCCTTTTTTTTAAAGAAAAACTGTCATATTGCTGTTGCTATCCTTTTAATCTTCACTGTCTATTATTTAGATTTTATATTATGTTGTGTCATTTATTTCTTATTAAGTAATAGTGCATTTGTGCATTTTCAGAGGACAAATTCAAATGAGAGTAAATTAACACATGGCCAGCAACAATTAAAGTCTCCCATCTTCTGAATGTCGTGATATTTTGTCTTTGTTGTTTGGTAATCAATCTTTTTTCCAATTTTTTTTTCTTTTTAATGTGCCTTTAATGAAGCCAGAAAATAAAACTGGCCTCCAGCAGCACAACTGTTTTGATAGTTCATTATTTAGTTCATTAATTAGTTATTTAGGTAGGTTGTTAGCTAGGTTGGTAGGTAGGTTTCACTTATTAATATGAAAAATGACACAAGGGCTAACAAACAGCGCACAAAATCTACATGCTGCACCAACATATTTTTATTGATTTATTGATTCAGTTATATACAGTTATAGTGACAATCAATCATATGAAATCCTGATTTTACACCAGTGATATGAATGATTTGCCCCATTTTTCTTTTTTTTTATTGTTGACCCAGATGCCCAACACCAGGCTGTGATGGTTCCGGACATATCACTGGCAACTATGCTTCACACAGAAGGTACAATGTGTAAATTCAGAGATGCAAACTGTAGATGCAGAGACAGTAGCTATGTATACATAACAATAATTACATATATAATACCATTATGCTTCAGCTGTATACATTGTATTTATGTAATTTATTGGCAGTCTCTCAGGATGTCCTCGGGCGAGAAAAAATGGGATAAAAATAATCCACAGTAAAGAGAACAAGGAGGACCAGGAGCCCATCAGGTACAGTTTGCATCCCTACGGTGTTTCTGTCTCGATCTTCCTGCAATTCTCCTCCAACTTCACTGGTTACTTTAAAATTTACTTCAGTATATTTGTGTAGGATACGCATGGTGAAAAATAAATGACTACTGCTGCAGTAGATTCACGGACAATTTCTCATTCTCTTATCAATTTGTTTTTTTTAATTGTTGTCATTGAAAGGACATTTAGTTAAGCAAAACTGTCAATTTGGTACAGTTGAGTCAGTGTGGTAGAGTGTTTTTACAAGTGACATTGGTCACTGACCATTCACTGACATTTTTGCAATTAATATTTTTTATTATGCTATTTAATAAAATTATTTCTATTTTACACACAGAATTTGACCTCTATATATCCCATCATTTTTACACACTAGTAGTGAACAACAAGCCCAGGAAGCAAAGGGAATTGCTCAGAGGCACCTCAGCCCATTAACCAGCCACCCTCCCGTTTCAAGACCAATTCCTTTTCTATGAGCCATGGGCTGCCTTATGGTAGTGTTCAGAGTCAAAACTGTCACTGTCCAAATATTTAATCAATCTTTATTTATATAGCGTCTGTTAAAATCAAGATTGTCTATAGGCTCTTTACAGAATCCCAGGGCCTGGCCCCCAACAAGCAACAGGATAGACAAGGAAAAACTCCCCTTTAACAGGAAGAAACCTTGAGCAGGACCAGGCTCATGTAGGGGGACCCTCCTGCTGATGGCTGGCTTGGTGGGGAAAGAGAGAAGGGGGAAGACAGATAGAGGAGACATTAGGCAGGGATCAGGGAAATGCATTAATTATAACAAAGTGCTGGTGTAGAAGTTGAGTGGGTCAGCGTATACCTATGAAGGTGGCTATACCTGTAGATGGATACAGAGAGGAAGGGGGGCAGAGAAACAACACAAGAAATAATATCATCACTGATCTACTTGGTGAGGAGGAGAGGAGAGGAGAGGAGAGGAGAGGAGAGGAGAGGAGAGGAGAGGAGAGGAGAGGAGAGGAGAGGAGAGGAGAGGAGAGGAGAGGAGAGGAAGCCGTGAATGGGTGACAGCCTGTCAGGTCGGCCTATAGCAGCAACTCACTAAACATGATAAATAGTCTGTCTAGAATAATAGCTGGAACTACAGAATTAGTGATAATAAGCTTTTTCAAGAGGAAGGTCTTGAGTCCATTCTTAAAAGTAGAGATGGAGTCAGCCTCCCGTACCTGAAAAGGGGGCTAATGTTTACCAGGATACCATAGAAAGAGACTCAAAAACAGAAAGCATTGCACAGAATTTATCATGCACTGTGATTGTGGGTTCAGAAAATTACTTCAGCAAAATGATTACCGGTAATTCAAAATAAAGATATTTGTTTGTCTTATTCAATGAGAGTTAAACTACGAGCTGACTGTATCACATTAAAACTCTTCAGGTGTCCAGTCCCAGGTTGTGATGGTCAAGGTCATGTGACAGGGAAGTATGTGTCCCACAGAAGTGCTTCAGGATGCCCCATAGCAGCAAAGAGACAGAAAGATGGTTACCTTAACGGCATTCAGTTCACATGGAAGTCTGGCAAGACAGAGGGCATGTCCTGCCCCACTCCAGGATGTGATGGCTCGGGTCATGTCAGTGGCAGCTTCCTGACACATCGGAGGTGGGTCTCTGGAGCATGCTGCAGGTACTGATTTAAGGTGAAATAATCCTAACACTGAAAAACATTCAGAGTTGTGTAGATTTATTTCTAGTTTTTATTAATTAAAGTGCGTCTATTTCCTGAAATGTTCTTCAACACACATTTATAAATACAGGCATACACTATATTGCCAAAAGTATTGCCTTGTCTACCTTCACACATGAAATTGAGTGACTTAATCCATGGGATTTAATATGATGTTGACTATGAGTTTGCCAGAAAAAGAAGCATAATTCATCGCTCTAGATAAACACATCTAGTGGCAGTGTATTTTACACCATCATCCAATGATTTGAATTGCACTTGATGAAGTAAGGCTTGGATGAAGCAGCTTAGCCATGACGTTCTCTGTACTGTTTTCGAGCTAATCTTAAGGTCATAGGAACTTTGGAGGTTTGCAGCTATTGACTCGACTGAGCCTTATGTGACCTTTGTGCATTATGTGCCTCAGCATCCACTGACCCCACACTGTGATTTTACCTGCCCTACCACTTCATGGATGTGATACAGTCTTTCTCAATCGCTTTCACTTTGTTCTACCTCTGCACCATAAGGCATTAATGGATCAAATCAACCGGAAAGGGTAGAACCAGAAACTATATAAATATATGACATGGAATGTTTCCATAGAGACATGTTTGTCAGTATTAATGTAAATGAATCCCAAACAAAAGACCAGTTGTCATTAACAGATTGCATTGAGTTCATTTCAACCCAGTTCACAGACGCCGCATCCTGACGATAGCCCTGAATGTAAAACTTCTCCAGTGAGCAATTATTCACTATCACGGGTGTTTGATTGAGACGCGAGAGTTAATGAATATAACGGCATACTGATCTTGATAGAAAATTCCTTTAAAAAATAAAGCCACACCATTAGTGCCTATATCTTAATTAACAATATTTCCTTGAAGGTTCTCAGTCATCCAGGTCATGGTAATTATCGTAGTGGAATCTTAGTGCAACTGGGCTGTTTGAGTTTCTTGAAGAAGTTTCAACTCTCATCCAAGAGGCTTCATCAGTTTTAACTGGCTGTTGGGGAGTTCCACATACTTATATTCTTCAGGAGTCATTAACACATTTGCAGCTTCAGTTACCTGGTTGTTGGTTTCTCCACCCCTCATTATGCAGGACATTGAAACTTCCCGTGACACAATGGGGTTCGTTGGTGGCCACGTGTGAATGGCCTCTTCTCCTCCTGGGGATGTTTTTCAAAACTTTATTGATCCCTTGGGATGACTCCCTCATGGAAATTTGTAATTCCAGCAGAAAATTTTAAGAACAAAAGAACAGAAAAAGGAGAAGCAAAAATAAAAGAATATCAACATATTAAATAATATAAAAAAACTATAAAGATAAAACACAAGTGTCCATTTCTGTGTAGTGTACTCTACATGCTCCTCCCCCAGTTGAGGAGTTGTAGAGTACGATGGTATGGGGGACAAAAGAGTTCTTGAGCCTGTTGGTCCAACACTTGGGGAGGAGCACCCTATCACTGTCCCGCATAATGAGAGGTGGAGCAACATCCAGGTAACTGAAGCTCCAAATGTGTTAATGGTTCCTGAAAAGTACAACTACCGTATTTTCACGACTATAAGGCGCACCTAAAACACTGAGATTTTACACCTCATAATACCTCATAATATTTTGCACCTTATAATATGGAGCGCCGTGTGTGTGGACTGAGTTCCAAAATCTGCTGTGCGCCTTTGGTGGGTGCACTATGGTAAACGCTCCGCCAATCGATTAAAAATGGCAATCGAGCAATCTTAGTGTTTTCGCTTTATGAGGCGGTGGAATCTCTCCATACGCGCGAGGACAACTGTTGCGCAGCGGCTGCCCGCGGATTACCAGGAGAGGGTGGCCATCTTCCGCACCTACTGCCGCGACAAGATAACCGCGCCCAGCCACATCACCAACATGGATGAGATCCCTCTGACTTTTAACATCCCTTTGACCCACAAAGTGGAGAAAAAGGGACCAGCACGGTGGTGATACGCACAACGGGGCACGAGAAGTCTTCGTTCACCGTGGTTCTCGGCTGTCAGGGAAACGGACAGAGCGCTGGATGATGGAAGGTGAACACTCCTTTACAAAGACTATGAGGCAGCGGCGGGCAAGTTATGCCACCATATGTGGGTGGATTGTAGACGCATGGGCTATGATACTGTCTTCATGTATTGTAAGAGCTTTCACAAAATCAACGCTGAACCGGAACCAGTCGGTGAGTCTGATTCAGATGATGAAGAAGAGGAATTCGGGATGTTGGACATTGAAATACTGCAGCTGTTTAATTCAGATACAGAAGATGAAAACTTTGATCGTTTTGTGGCGGAAGAATGAATATTTTGTTCAATAAATGTGTCGAAACTCACTGTTTTACTTCCATTGTCATTTTTACTGTATGTTTCAGCATGCGCCTAATAATACGGTGCGCCTTATGTATGTTTTAAATACAGAAATAGCACCCATAACTGAGGCTGCGCCTTTTAATACAGTGTGCCTTATGGTCGTGAAAATACGGTAGCTGGAACTCCCAAACAGTCAGCTCAAACTGATGAAGCCTCGTGGATGGGAGGTGAAACTTCTTCATGGAACTCCAACAGTCAAGTTGCTATGATTCAACTACCAGATTAACAATACTGTAACCTGGTATTAGGATTTTAGAGCTAGTACTTTTCTTGAGCTATGATTCAGAGACGGCAAAACTATAAGAACTAGCAGTACATTCCCAAGACGTTGCTATATCAGGTTTATGTAACAAACTATGGTTATTGACATTCAAATCAGAAGCAATATAACCAAAGTTACCATTAGCAGGTCCTGGGTTGGGAAGACCATTGCCAGAGATGAACATTAGGATGATTAACACATGTGGAAAATGGGTGTCAAAATACACTGCCTGGCCAACAAAAAAGTTGGCACCTGGATTTAACTATGCACATAGGTAAGAGTCTCATATTGGGCAAATACTGCATGTACAATTGTCTTCCCGCTGGCAAAAAGTTTTTTAACCGCAACTGATGCAAATAGTAGCTTCTCATTTCTTAAACAACCATGTCGAAAGACACATCCTGTGACCACGGTAAAGATATTAGTCTGCTTGAGAAGGGTCAGATCATTGACATGCATCAAGCAAGGAAAACATCAAAAGATTGCAGAAACTACTAAAACTGGATTAAGAACAGTGCACTATTTAAAAATTAAATAAAGGATAGCGGGGAACCATCATCTACGAGGAAGAAATGTGGTCGAAAAAAAATCCCAAATGATCATGATAGGCGATCCCGTAAATGTTTATTGAAACTGAATCCTTGAAACACAACACTAAAATTTGGGGCTATATTTAAGGGTGAAAGTAAGAGCATTTCCACATTTTCATAGCCTAAAGAAATCCATTAATTGGTTAGGCTAATGGGTGGGGGGTGGGGGGCGGTTAATTGGCTAGGGAGCATAAAGATGGGACTCTGGAGTAACGGAAGAAAGTCATGTGGTCTGATGGTTAAAGGTTCACCCTGTCCAGAGAGATCGGTGTTTCTGATGAGGTGATGCACCCATCATGACAAGTGCCTACGGTACAAGCCTGCAGTGCTATGATCTGAGGTTGCTCCAGTTGGTCTAAGTTCAGTACGATTATGCGCCCAGAAAATTAGTTCAGCTGACTGCCTAAATATATTGAATGACCAGGTTTTTTCTTGACAAGGACAATGCAGAAATTCATCGGGCTTAGACTGCAAAAGAGTGAGACACACGGTCCATCATTTTCCACTAGAAAGGCCACTCCTTGACCTCACTGAGAATCTTTGGGATGTGCTGGAGAAGGCTTTTCGCAGTGATCTGACCCTCAATACCAAGTTGTTGGTAAAAAACAAAAAAAAATCATGCATGTGACCTTTTTTGGCCAGGCAGTGTATTATACTTGTTAATAATTATTAGTGTCTTAGAGAAATTGAAGAGAAATATCAAGATATAATAAACAACCTTTGGAGAAACCAAGAGTCATTCAAATGATTAAGGATGAAACATTCCTGGGTGGAAAACACTTGTCTTGTGTATTATCATAGCAGGTCTCATGAGCAAAGGAGTGCCAAAAGACAGTCCAGGGAGAGCTTAAAAAAAGCTATTTTACTAACTAAAAGGAAGCAGACTGTAGCATAACATAGGCCAGACTAAAGATTTATTTTTTTGTTTCTTTCTTTATGTATTTAATGAACACAGGACAAATGGTATAAAAAATTAGAAAGAAAGACAACTGAATGTGAAGAAAAATGAAAAAATGGTATTTACATAAAAACATTCTTTGTTATTTGTAGAGTGTTAGAAACAGCCAGGTATTCTTCTTTAGAGTGCTGCAATAGCAAATTGTCTTTGGCTGGCTAATAAATTTTAAAATCTACTAAGCCATGATAAAATAGATCCACGTTAAAGTGCACTGGCAAACAAAGGACTAAGCTGGGTAACACTTGTGTTATACTAAAAATTAGCTCTCAGATGTTTTTTTTTCCATTTTCTAGAGCAATAAGGAACTCCTGAATCATATTTTGAAGATCTTCATCCACTTCCTGTTTTTTTGCCTCTAGCCTGTCGGGTTGTCCACGTGCCACGTCAGCCATGAGGAAAGCCAGGCTCTCTGGAGTCGAAATGCTAACGATAAAGCAGCAATGTGCCAGTAATGGTAACCACAGCCTCACTACTCACCACCATACTACAGCTAATCAGAAATATGGATAGGGGATGATTTCCATGTGTGTGCAGAGTTGTTTGAATAACAACTGAATATTAGAGTTTAGTGTGCACACAATGAGGAGAGCCTTCTGGGAAGAACAAGGCTCAGTTTTTTAAGGTATAATCAGACCTGGATTGCGTCGGTGTATCATTGTGCTTCACTGAATTTCAATTCAGTGTTGCAAAAACATAATTCCTTCTACTTAATAATGATCATTTTTAAATATAATTTTAAATACATGTAAACAATGTTTGTATAACCTGTTGTGTCACACAAAGTATGAAATTATTGAATTATGAAAATTCATAGAAAGAAACCGGGACAAACATGTTTTGTGAAATATAATCAATGTTTGTATTACAGCTTTTCTTTCAAAATAGATTTATATTAAAATAAATAATTTATATATATATATATATATATATATATATATATATATGTGTGTGTGTGTGTGTGTGTGTGTGTGTGTGTGTGTGTGTGTGTGTATAATAGAAACAACATATATAATTTCAAGCTTTTTAAATGACCAGAATATTTCATTTAAAAGGAACAAAACATCCAAAAATCATTTTAAAATACAAATTTACCTTTTACTCTAATGTAGAACTTAATTATGGAAAGTAATGTTATATAGTTAGTTAATTATAAGTTAGTGTACTTACTTATAATGTAGAGGAAAATTTAAACTAAAACAAAATCAAACAAAAGTGGTGTCATTTCCTGAGTTCAGGCTTGAGTTATATAGTGCCACTTCATATGTTGTTTATCATTTGTAGGACTAGAGCATGAAGATGATGTCAAACAGCTTGATGAAGAAATCAAAGATTTAAGTGAATCAAATCCACACGTTGAAGCCGACATGATCAAACTGCGAACACAGGTGAGTTACCTCCTGTATATTCATTTGGATTTGACTTAAATATTACAGGTGAAGATAGTTCTGTCATGTCCCGTCATCCAACTGTTTCCTCCTTACTCAGATCACAACAATGGAGTCCAACCTGAAGTCCATAGAGGAGGAAAACAAGGTGATTGAACAGCAAAATGAATCTCTGCTGCATGAGCTGGCCAACCTCAGCCATTCACTGATTAACAGTTTAGCTAATGCCCAGCTCCCTCATATGGTAAGGGTCATCAGGAACAACTAGCGGGCAAGTGGTGGAATCGATTTATCCAAAGATTTATAGGAGCCAATTTATTGTATGTGTCTTCATTCAATGTGCATGCTGTGTCATTATTGTTTTTATTGCAAAAATTTAAATGATGGCAAATACATTCAGTAGAACACAAAAGGCAAGGTATGATGGGTGAAGGTTACATAGTGGATAAATAGTCCTACCCTTAAATTCTCTAATCTTTGTGTTCAAATTAATGGTCATTCACTTTGTCAAGGTTATGTGATGGATTTTTTTTGTTTGCTATCAATAAAATGAAAAAATTACAGATTTTAATGATTTTTTTTCAGTAAATATTGATATTTGACCAAGGAACATGTACAGTATATTGTAATATGTGGGCAAATTACCTGCTTGGCAGATGGTTTTTCTTGTTATGTTCATCAGACATCTTGATCTTTATGTGGCACTATTTCTAATACAGCTACTTAGTGTTTGAATTGAACCAACATCTTTGGTTTTATTTATATTTTACGAAAGCTAATAATATGTGTCTTCTCTTGCTTGTCCACAGAAATCGCTCCCACACAAAGAACATCCTTTGAGGAATAATAGCTGCTTGCAGCTGCACCAGCAAGTGCGTCCGTATCTTAAATGTGCCTGGCTGTTCAGTTTAAATTTATCATTCCTATATTAAGTGTGCAGTAAAATTATCTTATGTCCTTATAATACACCATATAACATATGTTCAAAATATATCACATAAAATACTAGTGTGAAACTTCCCATCACATTCTTCTATAATCTTGAGAGGCCATAAAACTTCCCTCTTTTTCCTCTGGTCTTGCAGGAGCCTATTAGTGAGCAGAACTTTGAAGACTATGTGACCACTTTGACAGACATCTACACCAACCAAGACCAGTATCAGATTCCAGAGAACAAGGCCCTGTTGGAAAACATCAACCAAACTGTTCAAGGCATCCAAGCATAACTTGGAGATTTTTATCCCTTCCCAGCAGGTGCAGGCAGCCTTTAAAATCTGCATTCATCACGATTGGACCTCTTTGATTTAGTGCAGTAACTTGTTCTAGTGGTGCATATTCTGAATGGTGTTCACTCCAAAAAGTTAAGACCTCAAGAGGATTTCTTTCTTTGGTCATGTTCTTTTTAGGCCTTGCTTTGAAGAAAAATGCAACTGGCAAAATGACATCCCCATTTTGTACGTCTTCATATGAGCTGGCATAGTGTCATGTAATGTTTCTAGCTGCTCATGTATGCACATTTCACGTGTATATAACAGAACAGTAAGCTAATGATGACAGGGTGCAAGTCATTTTTATTGCTCAACATCCAAACAGAATAAATCAAACAATGCAGAGGAATATTTAAAAAAAATATTTAATTTGTATTTTGTTTAATTATATAAATATATAAATCAGGTCCATCTTTCTGTCAGCTCCACTCTTTCTGTCTTTATCTATCTATCTATCTATCTATCTATCTATCTATCTATCTATCTATCTATCTATCTATCTATCTATCAGAAAGAAATAAAGAAAGAAAGAAAGAAAGAAAGAAAGAAAGAAAGAAGAAAGAAAGAAAGAAAGAAGAAGAAGAAAGAAAGAAAGAAAGAAAGAGCGGAGCTGATTTTCCTCCTTGCTGGATGGATTGGGACTGATTTTTTTTTCTTTTTTGTGTGTGCATTATTCAAATGCAGGAACTGGCTTACAATGCTTGAGAAGCATTTTGATTGGAGGGGGGAATGTGAAGCTATAGGAGGGTTTTTTGTTTTTTTTTTTAAAATTGGTGCTGTTATGGAATCTGAAGAGGAAACTGACCTGATTTATGAATGTATACGTGGACAGTTCTATTGTAAACATCATTACACGGAAACCCATTGGTGAAAATTCCATTACCTAAGAGAGTTAATTAATTACATGAAGGAACACATCTGTGCAGTGCATGCATTTTCACATGCACATTCTTGAACAAACTTCAGATAGAATTGATATGTAAGACAACACCAAATAGGTACCACAAATTAGCCTGTTTAGTGTCAAATCTGCTCATATTTGAGACTTGTTTTGCTAGTATCAAGAAATCTCTTACCAATATAAGAATAAGTAAATAATTTGTTTATTGAAGGTATGGGATCAAAACTTGAAAGTAAAAAACAGGTTGGGTATATGCAACTTATTGTTTATAAACATAGTCGGGTAACATACATCTTTTTTAATATAGCATATGTAAAATATTAATTTTTATACAAATTTTTTAATACAAAAACTTAAAAAAAAGAGTGAACATGGGCAATGAGTTCAAGAGGCAAAAGTATAGGAGTTCCAATTTATTTTCTGTGCAATTTTGCACAGTGTCACCTTTGTTTCCATGTTTTGATGTTCTTACAGAAGCTAAAAGCAGTACCCAAGAGCCTAACTGAAGGGATTTTGAGGATTTTCTAAAGAGTATTTATATGAGTATGACAGCAGGACTTACAGGGTCATTGTCCCCCACTTATGTGCCAGTAGACTATTTGCACTCGTCCCTGAAAATATTACCCTTATGTACGGCAGTGTGCAATTTTCCAGGTAACCTCTTTGGCACAAGACTGGTGAGATCAACTGATTGAAATCACTGTAGGCGTGCATTTAGCACCAGTGAGAGAACTGACTGAGACTTGAAATCATAAGAATTATAACCGTAGGAGTTGTACTACAGACTATTGACGAGCGCAAAATATTAACAATGTTCTTTCATTTGTCTGCTATATTTTAGGAAAATGGAAGTTATCCCTAGCAGCACTTTATATCTAATCACTATAGAATTAAATGGTCAATCAAAACTAATAAGGGAAGAAATGGTAGGCAAGGCATTTAAAGAATGATACGATTCAGACCGTATGCACCCCTGAATTTTGTTGTTTTAGTTGAAGGTAACATGTTCAGAATTTGCCATTTTATGGGCTTCTGAAAAAGGTGTTGTTCACCACAAGTGAATATCAACGTAATTCATTGTCCTAATTTAAGGACTGTTTTATCCATTCTTCCTGACTGCATACTTCCACAGCATTGTGCCTGCAGCTTTGCCAATATAGTAATGCTTCAGTAGAATAATAGGTAGTACCAGTTCTTGAATTGATTCTCATAGATCAGTGAAAAAGGGAAAATGGATTCGAAAGCACAACACTGGCTGCTCATCTAATGTTGGTACATAAATAACAAATCTCAATAGAATAATCTGTGACTATCTATAGAGGACACTAAAAGGTTGTCACATATTTAAAATGCAGAGTTTTCATATGAATTATTGTGAAATCATCAGAGGTTATTATTTTGTCTGAGACAATTCATTTTGAGACTGGTTTTTGGTGACTATTAACAAAGACAGGATTTTGTATAAACTATTGTGCTCTCTGTGGAACGGAAGTTTGATTTATTTTTGTACTACACAGCATGGATTTGGTGACATCTTAATTTTGCTATAAATGTGTCAGATCACAAGTTGCTGTGATATTTCATTTTTAAATTGTGAACTTTGTAGAATTTTTGTCATGCTGGATGTTAACACATCTTACTCTAAATAAAGAACAAAATCTGTTGCCAGAAGACTGAAGAATGACTTCATTAATCTCTTTTTTTTCATGTAATTTGGACTGTGCTCCTCAGGGGTCTCCATTGTGAAACAGGAATAAGCAAAATGAACATCCTTTTTTTGTCCCCAGTTAGGGGAAATTAATTTTGTAAACCATTAGTTACACACACACACATTAATATAGAAGACAAATGCATTCCTTGTGGGAGGGGTGTCACTTTGCGCAAGGCAACCCAATAGTGCTCTGGAAATGACCAAGAACCCCTCCAGCTACCAGATGACTTTTCAATTATTTCATCCTCTCTCCGACCTCTAGCACAGTCTGGCCTCTCACTCTTTATTTCCAAAATATCTAAAATGCACCATCCCTCTGATACACTAATTGCTGATCCTATCCATCTGTCAGTCTCAGGATGTTTTCTAAGACCTCAACATCTGCCTACTTTCTTTACGTCTTTGCCACTGTCTCTGTACTATATATTCACTGATCAGATGATCATATTGTCCACTTTTCTATTGTTTTCATTGCATGCAAATACTCTTAGACATTTCTCTACCAACTTTTTTTCTACCTGCTTGCACTCACTTTTTCATCTCTACTTGTTGTTATGGAATGTTAACTAAAAAGACTTAAAATATCTGTTATCATCTTTTTTAATATAGCATCTGTTACAATTGATATTGTCTGCATTTTACAGAAACCCAGGGCTTGACCCCTGCCAAGCAACAGGAAGAAACCTTGAGCAGGACCAGGCTCATATAGGGGGACCCTGCTGGGTAGAGAGGGAGGAGGACAAGTAGAGGAGAGAATAGGCAGAGTTAATTCAAATACATTAATTAAAACAACTCTAGTTGAGTGGGGGTCAAAGGTCAGTGGAGAGGAGACGTGACCTTTAACAAAGCCTTTTAATGAATCAAATTTAAAATCACAAACACATAAAAAAAAGTCATTTACATCATTTAATCATTACAAGATCCTTGGTGGAGAGCCAGACCTTCTGGCCCGGCTGATAGGCAGGGGCTGGAACATGGTGGAGGTTGCCTCTGAGACTGTTGGAAGGAACGCAGGAGAGAATGGACCTGTCTCCACATGCTCTTGCAATGACACAGGTTGGCCCTGACGGTGGACACCTCAAACAACCTCGGCCGGAGTTAATCGGCAACTGAAAAAGTCACAAGGGTGGAGCTTCTGATCCACTGGATCCTGTTGGGAAAGAACCACACTGACTCCAATATCAGAGGCATTCCCCTTCCACCACAAACTGCTGGGATCTAGACGGGACAAGATTTAGCCATTGCTATCGCCTCGAATGAAAGGACAGAAATTAACAAACACCAGGAAGCTCTGGAGCTGCTTATGGGAAGTCGGAGTGGGCCACTCTGCCACTGCACTCACCTTGGCCGGATCAGGCGAGCGCTGTCCCTGCCCAACAATGAATCCCAGGAAGGTTACTGATGATGTGTGGAAGTCACACTTCTCTGCCTTGACATCAATCAATACTTATATAGCGTCTGTTACAATCAAAATTGTTTCTAGGTGCTTTACAGAATCCCAGGGCCTGACCCCCAACAAGCAACAGTGGCAAGGAAAACTCCCCTTTAACAGGAAGAAACCTTGAGCAGGACCAGGCTCATACAGGGGGACCGTCCTGCTGATGGTCAGCTGGGTAGATAGAGAGAAGGGAGAGGACAGGTAGAGGAGAGAATAGGTAGAACATACAGAAATACTCACTCACTCACTCACTTTCTACCGCTTGTTCCTCCACTGAGTGTCGCGGGGGGACTGGAGCCTATCCCAGCTCAATGGGCGGAGGCAGGGTACACCCTGGACTGGACGCCAGTCAATCGCAGGGCTAACACATATAGACAAACAACCATTCTCTCTCACACTCACACCTACAGGCAATTTTAGAGTTTCCAATTAGCCTAATCCCCAATCATGCATGTCTTTGGACTGTGGGAGGAAGCCGGAGTACCCGGAGAGAACCCACGCAGGCACAGGGAGAACATGCAAACTCCACACAGAAAGTCCCCTCAATCCCAACCGGGAATCGAGCCCGGGGCCTTCTTGCTGTGAGGCCACAGTGCTAACCACCACACCACCGTGCCGCCCCATACAGAAATACATTATATTAATTTAAATAAGCTGCTGGTAGAGTCAAGTTGGGTGGGTCAGCGGGGTCGGAGGTCAGTAGGTCAGCATGCAGCTCTGAAGGCGGCGATACCTGTAAATGAATAAGGGGGGGCAGAAAAACTACACAAGAAAAAACGCTGGTCTACTTGGTGAGGAGGAGAGGAGAGAATAGACATAGATCATAGAGAATACATAGGGAAACACATTATATTAAGTAAGGTAATCTGCTGGTAGAGTCAAGTTGAGTGGGTGGGGGGGGGGGGGGAAGCAGAAAAACTACACAAGATATATCACGAGTCTACTTGAGGAGGAGAGGAGATCATAGTAACAAATGCATTGACAAACTTTTCAGCATCATGCCGTGTTAGTAGCTTCCTGATCTTTGCAATGTTCCTCAAATGAAAAAAGGCACTATTTTAATGTGTGAGCTGAAGGAGAGATTTTGATCAAAAGTTACTCCAAGATTCCTCACAGAGAGACTAGATGCTAAGGAGATACCCGCAGGCATGTCAAACTCAGTCCTTGAGGGCCACGATCCTGCCGGGTTTTCTATCCCACTGAATGCATTTTCAGCCTGGTAGGACAGAAAACCCGGCAGGATCGTGGCCTTCGAGGACTGAGTTTGACACATGTGATCTAGAGTGATAATGTGATCTAATCTATCCCTGAGAGGTTCAGACCAGACACCATGACCTCAGTTTTTCCTGAGACTGGTCTGTCTCCTCTGGTTTCATCAATAGATATAGCTGAGTGTCATCAGCATAACAATAAAAAATTTTCCATGCTGCTGAATAATGTTTCCCAAGGGAAGCATGTACAAGGTGAAAAGAATTGGTACAGAACCTTGTGGAACTCCATGGCTAACCCTACTGATAAATATATGATCTAAACCAGTCTAGTGCTGTCCCTTTAATCCCAATCACATGTTCCAATCTATGTAACAGGATGCTGTGATCAACTGTATCAAAAGCAGCACTGAGGTCTAGCCGAACCAGCATAGAAACCAGCCCAGGATGTGAAGCTATCATTACTAACTTTAATGAGTGCTGTTTCTGTGCTGTGGTGAGCTCTAAAGCCTGACTGAAACATCTCAAACAGACCTTTTCTCTGCAGGTGCTACAGTAACTGAGTCACCACCACCTTCTAATAGAGATAAAAGGAAGGTTGGATATAGGCCTATAATTTGCTAGTACATCCGGATCCAGTGATGGTTTTTTCAAGCAATGGCTTAATCACTGACACCTTGTAGGACTGCGGTACATAACCTGTCACTAAAGAACAATTTATCTGGTCCAGGATAGATCTGCCTATCATTGGTAAAACATCCTTCAACAGGTGTGTTGGGATGGGATCTAAAGGACATGTGGTGGTCTTGGATTTCCGAATTAGCGAAGACGCCTCAGAAAAATATATAGGGGTGTCGAAGTTTAAGGGCTCGTTGAAGACCCTTTATGTTCCCACAGTCAGCACATCTGGTGATGGTCCAGTTGTTGGGATGGCCTGGTTAGCTTTTTCTCTGATAGAACTTTATCAGTGAAGAAGCTCATGAAGTCTTCACCACTAAGGGAAGAAGGGACACATGGGTCTAAAACACTCTTGGTCAATTTGGCCACAGTCCTGAAAAAAAAATCTGGGGTTATTCTTGTTTTCTTCAACTGAAGAAAAATAAGCTGTTCTAGCCTTATGGAGGGCCTTTTTGTAAACAACCAGAAAGTATTTCCAGGCTAAGTGATATTTATCTATTTTACAAGAATATAATTTCCTTTATACCTTTTGCGCTTTCTGCTTGAGGGTCCTAATGTGTGAATTATACCAAGGGGCACACCGCCTCTGATTTACCATTTTCTTTTTGGGGGCAACAGAATCAAGCGTGATTCTCAGTGAGGCTGCGCAACCTTCAGCAATAGAGTCAACCTCTGCAGGGTTAAGATTACAGAGAACTCCGATGAATGTGGTCCAGCTTGTTCTCCAAGAGGCGCTGGAGGACCAGGCGGATGTGCTGGACATGTTCGTCCTTCGTCTCAAAAATGAGGATATCATTGAGGTAAACAAAGAGGAACTCATTTAACATGTCACACAGGACATCGTTGACGAAAGCCTGGAACACGGCTGGGGGATTGGTGAATCCAAAAGGCATAACCAGATACTCAAAGTGGCCCAAGCAGGTGTTAAACGCAGTCTCCCACTGGTCCCCCTGCCGGATTTGGACCTGAGGGTTATGGAGGGCTAACCAGGACGTCCCAAGGATGTCAGTGGAAGAGGACGCGTGAATAAGGAAGAATTGGATCTGTTCGCTGTGGTTTCCGGAGACAATGAGGGTTAAGGGGGCGGTTCGATTAGTTACCTTGACCAGTATCTCCCCATTTAAACCCAGAATGGTTTTGGGCTCAGACAGAACCTCCCTGAGAATGCTGGCCTGCTTAACTAGATCCTGGTCAATGAAGCTGTCATCCGCATCAGAATCCACGAGGAAAGACAAAGAGATGGAGTCACGGGACCAAAGGAGCGTACCTGGCAGCATCAAATGGACTGGAGGCAGGGCCTGGCTGAGGCCATTAGAGGAAACTCGTGATGGATCTGGACCCTCTCTCTCCCTGTCTTTCTTGAAGGCGATTGTCCAACCGTATGGTGAGGTCGATCAGCGTCTCCAAATCCAGGGTCTCCTCACGAGCTGCCAACCCGTCCTTGAGCTAAACTGCCAGCCCCTGAATATAAACTCCCCGGAGAGCGGTGTCATTCCAGCCACTCTTGGCTGCTAGGATCCGGAATTGGATGGTGTAATCAGCAGCGCTGCCCCCTGCTGCACGGTCAGTAGCGTAGATGCTGATTCACTGTCCTGGACTGGGTGGTCGAACACTCGCCTGAGCTTCATGGTGAAGGACGGGTAGTGAGAGGATTCCGGGGTTTGATTCTCGATGACAGCAGTGGCCCATTGCCCGCCCAGCCGGATAACAGGTTAACCATAAAAGCAATCTTAGACTTGTCACTTCAAGATTTACTTTATTCATCCCCGTTGGGAAATTGAATGGCTCACTTGGGTATGTGAGTGGTTGTAGGTCAAAAACATTGGACATTGAAACAGAAAACCGCCCAACTCAACCAAGTATAACAGATAAAATAAGTTTTAAATCAGATTTTTGGGGTATGGTTTTGTTGCTATATATTTTCTTGTAATCCTGAAAACATTTTGTTTTATCAGAAACATATTTTAAATAGTAATTATGCCCTGAAATTGTATCCTTCACCATACATTTTTAGCAATCTAGAGGAAGAGGAAAAAAAGGTAGCTACATGACTCAGCAGAATTTGCATAACTAAACTAATTGATTTGATCATGGGTAGATCTAAGACAGCTCTTCTCTTCCATTTTTCAAATTTTTTAAAAATGTTAATGTATAATTTAAAATGTATTATTATCATATATGAAGTATATAAAATAGACCAGATGCTGAAATGTTGCGTGCAGGGCATGATTTAGTATTTTGTGGAACTCTGCTACCTAACAAAAACTGCTACAATGTGATTCTATGTATGTGTAGTGCCTCAGAGCTAGCAAAATCTGACAGGCAAATGGTCATATAGTTTTCCACCATGTATTTCAAATTGGTATTAAACGCGAGATGAGAATTAACATATACGTACATAATGTATATTAGCTTTACCTTTAAATATTAAGATGAACTTGCGTACAACTAATTGCATACACTGTGTTGCTGGAAGCATTATTCGGTTGTTGGAGTAGTAAGATGAAATGGATAGACAAAACAATTGGTAAAAGCAAAAATTCAACAAAGTAGCAATGCTGATGTGCGTAACAATCCCTTCCTTTTAAACAAATAAAACTGTACATCTTACTTACTCTCAGTTAGTTGTCCATGGCATCAAAGTCCTGCGGTTTTAAAAACTGCAGCCTGCAAGCATGCAGCTGGACCCTTCTCTGATAATTACTAAAAACACTGTACAAAGCATGTTACAACAGTAGTTGGAACATTAGCAACTGACACAGTCCTTGGCGAACATAACAAATGTGTCTCTGCTGGTCAGAGTATTGATACAGCAAATCCACATTTTGTTGGAGGAAAGATAACAAACCAAACAAAGCAGGCCATGTTGCTCAGTTGTTGGCCATAGCTGTTGTTCCTGGGTGGCACACTACCATTATCTGAAAAAGTAAAACAAATGCGTCAAGCCTCACTGAATATTGTGTTGCCTTTCAACATGGAGATGAAAATTATGCTTTCAAAAGTTTTCATTGTGAAACCCATTTGAAAATGAGGACTTTGCATTTTACAAAAATGGTTTTGAAAAATCTAAGCATTTCCATATCAGTGGCTGAAAACCCACAGTATGTTTTTGCAAAAGCTGAAAATTACAATCAAATTTTCAGTTATAGGTCAGGTTATTGATTCCATTTCTCTCTCCTCTCCTAGTGATGCTATTTCTTGTGCAGTTTTTCTGTCCCCCCTTCTGTATTCATCTACAGGTATTGCCGCCTTCAGAGCTGCATACTGACCTCCGACCCCGCTGACCCACTCAACTTGCACCTTACTTTACTTTATGTATGTATGTATGTATGTATGTATGTATGTATGTATGTATGTATGTATGTATGTATGATCTATGCGTATTCTCTCCTCTACCTCCCTCTCCTACCTACTCTCTGGTCCTGCTCAAGGTTTCTTCCTGTTAAAGGGGAGTTTTTCCTTGCCACTGTTTGGGGTTAGGCCCTGGGATTCTCTAAAGTGCCTAGAAACAATTTTGATTGTAAAAGACGAAATATAAATCAAATTGATTAATCAATTAAATCCATTGAAATTAACCTTAAAATTTTCTAGCAAAAGCATCCTGGTTGAAAAAAAGTCACAGCACAATTTACATAGATTTTAATGGACAATAACACCTGCTAATTTCTAAATAAAAACGTATTTTTGTTCTTTCCCAGATATTCGAACTCACATTTTGAGCAAAAATCAAGAAACTACCACCGAACTGTCCAATAAATAGTCCATAAAAGCACAATGTACAGAAAAAACTGAGGAGTATCCCATTTTAAAGGAAATTTCCGGACAAGATTTGGGGGCGCTATAATCTTCCATTGAAATGAACTCCTGTTAAAAGTTTTCAACGTTACAATCCTCTTTATTATCCTGATAGCACTATCAAAATCTCGATGAAGACTTGTTTTATAGAACATTTTTCCAGTGATATGATGTGCTGAAGGTAAACATAGCGTTGTTTTGCGCCGATTTTTCCAGCGGATCGCGGCGTGGCCCCACCTCTCCGCTGCTCTCTGCAGTGTGGGACTCGTCGCCCGGCAGTGTGAGTGGGCCAGCTGCGCTCTCTGCTCGGCTCACTGCTAACAAGCAATGGCGCTCGGTGCTGGCCAGCTCTTATCTCCGTGTCTGCTCCTTCCAGTGGCTTTGTTACTGCTGACGAGCGGGCCACTCTCAGTCTTCTGTTGTCCGAGTCGCTGTTTGTGTTTTCGGACCACCGTTAGATGTATGCATTTAAACTTGGAAACCGTGCCGGCCGTCTCTCCCCTGACGACAATTCTGTAAGTAGCTGTTTCCCTTAAATCTAACGGAAAGCAGGCATTGACATGGTCCCCACCGTGAAACCTTACAAACTTGTGCATTGTTTTCCCAATTGTGTTGAAGGTTAAGAAGCTGTTTCCCCACACATGGTTGAGAGAAGCTTTTCCCTTTTCAGTTATTTAAGTGAAACAAAGAGTGGCGGTTTCGGAGTTGGTGTAATTATGCAAAAGCTAATCCAAAGACTCGAAAAATGTTCACAAAGTTATGACACCTGCAAGATCAGTTGTGGTTTGTTGAGATTAACGGCAAAGGGATTTACGGGCATGCAGCTGGCAGCGTTAGCATGTGTAGACGTTTAGAGTCGGACGGAGGTCTGAATCAGGGACATATTGTATCAGTCATACAGTCTTAAGCTTTTCCTAAATATTTCTTGAGCTTTCTGTTCACTGGGAGCAACATTTACACAAATTATTTGGGCTTTTCCGTACTTTTTTCCACATATAAAAGTATACTAATTTTTCCAAATGACTATACCTAACTTTATATAACTTTAAAGAGCTTTGACACAATGGAAAGACTTGAGATTCACTAAAAGCTGGAAACTACAGAGATGTAAATGATAAACTGATCATGCTCCAATGCAGTCATTTGCTAAAGTGAGCAGCCCATCTTCTTTTCATTGGATGTATTTAGGCTAGAAATCTGTTAATGATGGACATTGATTAAGACAGATTGGTATTGTGGGCACATTGTTGTTCCAGTTGTGTTACAGCAGATGAAGCACCCTACATTTTCACTGGAAGTATTTGAAACCCATTTTCATTAATTTCCCTCTGCAATCCGGTTGGGTGTTTCAGGCCATAAAGTGCTGCCCTAATGAAAAGAAAAAAGGCTTCATTATGCGTGTAAGCGGTTAGACAAAGGGACAACTCAGTCAGCATTTACCCCAACAGCATACTGTGAATTTGCCTTGACCACAACCTCACAGAAAGTCTACATTGCCTCCATGCATGGACTCTTTACTCTTCACCACAGCAGTTATAGGATTGTTTTAATCTTCTCTAGGATGTATCTGTTAACAGCTGGATCAGAGGAGGAGAGTATTCTGTGGTTTCCCACAAGCTTTCAGTGTTAGCTTTGAAGCTGCAACCAGTTGTCCCTCATTTGACTGTCATGTCAGAACACGACTGGTTCACAGCAACTCACAGTTTATCTGTAGTGGGGAAAACCCTTTACTGTCACTATAAATTCCACTTCCTGTGGCTAAAAAAAATGCAAAACACGATAGTCTGAATGGATGTCTCGGTGGAATGTAAACAATATGAGACATTCTCTCTCACATTTGGACTGTAGGCAATATTGCTGAAAAATTGGCCTTAGGCTAAAGCCTACAAAGTTAGGTAATATGTAAAAACATCTTTGTTATGTACACAATTGCATTTGTTCTTCAATCACGAGGAACCCCCATTCTCAGACTGTTAAACAATAACTTCACAATGTGAGTTTTTCCATCCATGTTTTTAATGTTTTCTTAACCCCAGTCCTTCTATTTTTATTGAGTTAATTCAGCTTTTTTTCCATATTTATTTTTTCAAATATTAAAATACCAAAGAAGTAACAAAATAAACAACAAAACAAACAAACCTTATGGCTTTCTGTGAGCCATAAGTAATCACAATCAAAAAGGGAGTAGTTCCACTTTTTCGCATCAGAGTCAAAGTTATTCAAAACCTATTGCAATTTCAGTTGCAATAAATCTGTATTCAAATACTTTAATCTTGTTGTTTCCTATTTGCTGAATTGATTATGACATGCAATACTGCCTCCTTGAGCAGGTCACCCTGGTCACCTGCTCGACTTTTTTTTTTTTTTCTTTTTAAAAAATCTTGTTAGAAGTTAAATTATAAAAAAATAACCACATCTGTAACCATTCATCATACTTTACATCTGAGAAGACTAACTGATTTTACCTGATTTTCTTCATGAAAGCAAGGAATGGAACCTATTCCAGCTTTCTTTAGGCGGGAGCTGGGGTACACCCCAGACAAGCATTCAGCTCATCACAGGGCTGACACACAAAAACGGAAAAGCATTCATGCTAATGTTCACATTTAGGACAATTTAGAGTAGTCACTTCAAATATCCTAAATGCATATGTGGGCTGTGATAGGAAGTTGTAGTAACCAGAGAGAACTCACACATAGACAGGAAGAAGATCCAAACTCCATACAGAAAAGCCCAATGAGGATTTGGACCTTCTTGCTGGGATGCTCAGGTTGTTTACATGCTCAGCTTAATCAAGCTACGGTGAAAATACGACTTTGGAGTATTGCTGGTGTACATGCAATGAAATGAAATTGAATAATTGTCCTCCTCAACACTAGAAGGCGATAAGTGTCTTTTTAACAGGTACAGCCCCATTTAGGGTTGAATTATTAGTCATTACTAGTCACATAATAAACAACTAGAACCAAGCATTTCGTAGAAGAGAAAGTTAAAAATCTTGCAGCTTTGTTCATTTTGTACATAATGTACGCGTAAGTTATTTTGCAGATAAGTTATTGTGCACGCTGTTTTAGTTCCGGGGCATACACCAGCTCAAGAGTTGTGGAGCATGTACTTATACATTCTCAATTTACATTCGTATTAGCATATATTTGCAGGCATTATCTGGGTGTCTTAGTCAGATAAGGAGAACTCTGAAATTAGATGGACTACTGCATGTACATGCACTTCAGTTGTCCAGTTATAGGTGGATTAAGCCATAAATTACTTTTTCCAAGTGACACGTGAACATAATGAGTGCTAAACATTGCACAAATGCCTGCTATTTAATCTTAGTGAATTAGAGCCCTAAGAGACTCTGGAACTCCTTGCCACTGGTGCTGAGAACATCACTTAACTCCCCCCCCCCCTTCAAATTAATCTGTTTGCAATTATAATTGCATTATCTAATTGATTTTTTTTTTTTTTTTTACATTTCGTTTTTTTCAGTGTTTTTATTCTGTGCTTTACACAGTTTTTTTTATTAGTCTCCATAAGTGTCTAAGAAAAGAATTAAAATGTGTTATTAACATAACATGATTCTTTTTCAACATTACATAATCATTAAACATTTCTTATACTTTTGAATTTAGCATTCTAATAGTTGTGCAGAAAAAACATGCACTTCTAACAATTCTAAATGATGTCAACAGTTTTGCTCTTTGGCCCAAAAACCTGGTCTGTCTGACGTTATTGGTGAGTCACAGACTCCCATTGCTCGAAATATGCTGTAGTCAGTGTTTGGGAAGTGTTCAGTCTGTGCAGCATTGTGGAATGTAAAGCCAGAAATCCCCTAATTTGAGCAGGGTGATTGGAGATAGCAGGGAACATCACTGGCCCCTCCTTTTTTCTGTCCACTATGGAGCAGCTGGTGAATTTTGGGGCTGTGGTGTATATTGCTTCTTAATGTCAGTTGAAACATGATGATCAGCCTGGATTCATTTAGATAAAATAATAATAAAAAAAACCCAAAACAAAATTTGTCCTATTTAGAAAAAAGAATAACTTCAAGAAATTAAAAAGAAAATTCCAAAAACAAAAATCAGTGAAGTGCATTGGTGCATTTCACATATGAAAATGAACTATGCTTCTACATTTTAATCTGAAGCACAATGCATTTGAGTTGTATCAATAATATACTGATACATATATTTTCATTGTTTAAGTATTTGATGTATAATTGAGACAATGGTGATGTGATTTTAAGGAATAAACATGCATAATTTACCACAATGAAGCAACATTTCAGTACTTTAGTGGTACGACTCTAGATTAGGAAACAAATATTTACTAATATTTATTATTTATTTATTACCTACCATGCAAAATAACTGCTAGTGCTTTGTAATAAATAATAAAGCATCAATGTGCTGTTAAACAGGAAGTTAACAGTGACTATGTGTACCCTAAGCTCAGGTGTTACTAGCAGTGTATTGAGATCCTAATTTACCGTATTTTCACGACCATAAGGCGCACTGTATTAAAAGGCGCAGTCTCAGTTATGGGTGCTATTTCTGTATTTAAAACATACATAAGGCGCACCGTATTATTAGGCGCATGCTGAAACATACAATAAAAAATGACACCGGAAGTAAAACAGTGAGTTTCGACACATTTATTAAACGAAAAATGTATTCTTCCGCCACAAAACGATCAAAGTTTTCAACTTCTGTATCTGAATTAAACAGCTGCACTATTTCAATGTCCAGCATCCTGAATTCCTCTTCTTAATCATCTGAATCGGACTCACCGACCGGTTCCGGTTCAGCGTTGATTTTGTGAAAGCTCTTCCAATACATGAAGACGGTATCATAGCCCATGCGTCTACAATCCACCTGCATATGGTGGCATAACTTGCCCGCCGCTGCCTCATAGTCTTTGTGAAGGAGTGTTCGCCTTCCGTCATCCAGCACTCTGTCCGTTTTCGTGGCAGCCGAGAACCACGGTGAACGACGACTTCTCGTGCCCCGTTGTGCGTATCACCACAGTGCTGGTCCCCTTTTCTCCACTTTGTGGGTCAAAGGGATGTTAAAAGTCAGAGGGATCTCATCCATGTTGGTGATGTGGCTGGGCGGGTTATCTTGTCGCGACCGTAGGTGCGGAAGATGGCCACCCTCTCCTGGTAATCCATGGGCAGCCGCTGTGCAACAGTTGTCCTTGCGCGTATGGAGAGATGCCACCGCCTCATAAAGCGAAAACACTAAGATTGCTCGATTGCCATTTTCAGCCGCATATTCGATGGCCTGCAGTTTAAAGTAAGCCTCATTCATACGCGTCTCGCTTGACCGGCGCAATTTTAGGGGATCCTAATGCGTAGGTGTGCCGCTAATCGATTGGCGGAGCGTTTATCGTATTGCACCCACCAAAGGCGCACAGCAGATTTTGGAACTCAGTCCACACACACGGCGCTCCATATTATAAGGCGCACCGTAGATTTTTTAGAAAATGTCAGTGTTTTAGGTGCGCCTTATAGTCGTGAAAATATGGTATATAAAATCACTGCCTTATGTCCTATGCCTAAACAGTAATTAAGAGGTTATAGATGTTGAACTCTCAGGTAATGTGTAATAGAAATGTGGTCTTGCAGAATAAATGCTTTGTAACAAATAATATGCTGATATGCTACAATACACATCTTTATAAACAGGTAGTCAATGGTGAATAAGTGTACCCTAATATAAAGTGTATTTAACTATGATAGCTATTTGTTGTTTCAATTTTATTATAAACATTTAATTGCAATGTACCACTATAATCATAAATTGACATTAAGTTATAACACATAACATTTCGTGAGCTTCAGCTATTTTTCTTTCAGAGGAGTTTGACTTCTATATTTATTATTTTTATATCTATGATTTGTTTGCTCCATTGCCTTTTTAAGACATAGCAAAATATGTGTTTTTGTTCTTTTTGGTTTGACAAACACATAGTGAATTTTTGAGCAACTGAAAACATTTTAGGGGGACTTTAAGGTGATCAGTTTTGAAATGAAGACAGAAACAAAAATACAATGGCCTTGTTTTGGCAAGTGATGGTATCTCTGTGGAGGACAGCACATAAAATGTTCTTTGAGATCTGGCAGAGAGTCAAGCTGGACTCTAAAAAAAGAACCCTACAATAATTTACACATGGCATATATGTGTATTTTATCACCAACATCAACACGAATTGCTTAAAGTCAAAATTAAGTGTGGGTGTATGGTGCAAACAAGCGCGCAAAAGAATTAGAAATGAGTTCCGGTCATGTAAAAGAAAAGCACATGAAAATTTTGACTAAGCTGGAAAAGTTTTTAAGTCCCAGGATGATGGTTCAATGCTAGTAATGTCATCAAAGCAGACTCAGGCTGCCAACAACAAGGTGAAACGGAAATGCCACAGCGACAGCATACAGTTTGTGTTTCTTTGGATGGGTGACAAGAATGTGCTATGAAATGCTTGTTTGCAGCAGCAACACATTGTTGCATCCACAGAGAACAACTGGGTGTGCAACGAAATGCCACGGTGCCTTAAATCAGTACTGGAGGACATGATCAAAACTAGAGCACTGAAAAGGTGTCTTTTGAAAGCTCTGTATGATGAAATGGGCTGTGAACAAACAAAACTTTTTTTCCACACTAAGGTTTGCTGGTTGTTTCATGGAAATGTTGTCATCCATCTTTTTGAACTGGGAGATGGGATATTGTTATTCCTGCGCCACAGTGCTAAACTATATGACACAATGCATGATTTCCAGGGGGTCACAAAGTGTGCATTCTTGGCTGAATTTTTTAGTACTCTCGAAACTCTGAATGTGGCGCTGCAAGTGAAGATCATCGCCGTCTTCAATGCCCAAGACAGAATGAAAGCCACACACCTAAAATTGAATTGACTCTCTCAAGTCATGCCCGCCCTCTCCTCTCCTCTCTCTCCTCTCCTCTCTCTCCTCTCCTCTCCTCCTCTCCTCTCCTCCTCTCTCTCTACCCAGCTGGCCATCAGCAGGAGGGTCCCCCTACATGAGCCTTGTCCTGCTCAAGGTTTCTTCCTGTTAAAGGGGAGTTTTTCCTTGGCACTGTTGCTTGTCTGGGGTTAGGCCCTGGGGTTCTGGAAAGCGCCTTGAAACAATTTTGATTGTAAAAGATGCTATATAAATAAAGATTGAATGATTGATTGATTGGTTGGTTGGTTGGTTGGTTGGTTGGTTGGTTGATTGATTGATTGATATCCAGAAATAGACACAAGCTTTGAGTGGATCAGAAATCCATTTCAGGACAAAATGCACATTGAGTGTGTCAGTTCCAAACTATAATCAAAAAAGGTTAACCTTGTGAACATTGTCAAATTGGATGCTGAGGACAGATTTCAGGGACAAAGAATTGAGTGACTTATCTCCACATCCATTTTTGAGCCACACATTGCTTTACTCATACCACAGAAAAAAGCAACACCATTTTTCCCCATTAAGATGACAAAAAAAAACTGAGTGCCTAAACTGTAGGCTCTACAGAGACTAAAATATTGGTAAAACTTTCATTTTAGGTTTCTGTACTGTTAGTATATTGCTTTGGGGCTATTTTGAGTTAGGAGGTCCATGAGTGTTTGTGGGTTGAGTTGTCCTTGGTCTGAAATAGTTTGAGAAACACTGCTGTAGATGTGAATGCACATTTTACTGCAGTAATCATGCATCAACTCAGAAACAATAGTTACTTCTGTCTGTTAGGCCGATAATTTAAATCATATGTTAAGTGTGTGTCAAACAGAGGTGGGTGGAGTGACACAAAATTGTACTCCAAGTAGAACTGTAATGTAGTCATTGAAGAATTACTCAAGTAAGATTAAAAAAGTATTGTGTTAGCAGTCAAATGTTTTTTATATTATGTAATCAGACAAAAATATAAAATAACTTGCTTATTTTGTTATTTGTAAATAACAAAATAAAAAAATGAGCCAAATGAACAATTCTGTAAAATATAAAATAACAAATGAAACCACAACCCACATTTTTAAACAATATGTACGGTAAGTTTATATCTGATCAATTTATATTTGATTAAACTGTGCAAAATAGCTATTGCTTCAGTGAATAAAACAGCTATATGGTAATATGTTTTCTTGCCATTGCTAGAGTTGATTGTTTTACAGTTACCAAACCAGCTTGATCATTCATAATTTGTGACAATTAGTAGCTAATGCCAATTCAGACCTCAATGGAAAATGTAGATATGAAATGTTTGCAGAAACAGAAGACATTTTTTTTGCATTTTATCTGTTCTTTTGCACTGTGTGTAGCATTGGAGACAGTTGCCTCTGCCATTTTTGGTGTGTTTTTTCAATCGCCATTTGCTACATGCCAAGAGTTTGTGTAAAATAAAGCACAACTTATGTATATAACTATTAAGAATTATAAGAAAATGAACAATATGAGCATAGCATAATGTAGCTGAGTAAGAGAAGAGTGTGATCTTCACGTATGGTTCAGAAAACCTACTCTTAGAAAAATTACCCCCTTACATGTTACTCAAGTAAATGTACTGGAGCCATTGTAACTTGTTACTACTCTGGTGTCAAGAGTCAATTGGTGTCAATTGTATAACAATAGTAACAATACTACTACTAATAATAACAATAATACATTTTATTTACAGTTGCCCAAATTAAAGACATAAGAGATAAAAAATACATTAACCCATACAAGTATATATGTTTGTGTGTATATATATATATATATATATATGTGTGTGTGTGTGTGTGTGTGTGTATGTATATATATATGTGTGTGTGTGTGTATATATATGTAAATGAAAATACCGAACACAGACAAAATACTTCAGATTGTAACAGATAATGAGGGCAAGGTCAGCCTAAACAAATATGTTTTGTGTAAAAAAGCCTGAGTCAGTGTGTTCCAGAAAAGACAGATGCTAATAGCAGTTTGACATTCGACAACAGGCGCATTCATCTCATAGCACCGTTGTGGAAGATTTGGTCCAAAAAAACACTCTGGGTATGTTTTTAAATGAAATGGCACAAAACACTCATCAGGAAATAAGTTTATATTGCACAATATGGAGACAACAAAACTCCACTACAGGTGTACATCAGAAAAGTGCCTCCCCGAAGGGAAAGTTCAGACAGCATAAAAAGGTGACATTCCCAGCCTGATTGGGAAATTATTCCTGTCTGGCTGCCGAACATGCAGTGTCCTTTTTTTTAGATGTCTTCACAGGCTCCCAGCTCCTGCTGACCATTGCGTGTTTCCCAGTAACTGAACCTTTTGACAACAACAATCTTTTTAAATAGCCAGGCACTTGTTGTTGTCTATCTACATGATAAATTCAACATGATCCTGGAAGCCAGAGAATTTCTTATCACTCCTCATTTTTTATCATTTTATCATTAAAACAACACACATCACACTTCTCTATCTATGAGGAAGTTGCCCTCAAAATGGAAGCCTACCCATGACTGAGACATTCATTTCAAGGAAATTCCTCCACAAGCGTATTACCATGTGAAACATCTCCTGACCTGGAAGAATAAGACCCAGTCTATCTACACTGCTGAGACAAAAACCCGAGACTTCTAAGGAAATAATTCTCACAATCTCTGTTTACAGACTAATGACCCCAAAATTCTAATCCAAACTAAACTACAGTGGGACCTCTACTTAAAAAATAAATTGGTTCCGGAAGTTGTTTCGTAACCTGAAAAGTAGAGACGCGTTTTCCATGTAAATGCCCTAATCCGTTCCAAGCCCCCAAAAATTGGGACATAATTTTTTTTATAAATCATTAAAATGCATCAAAACATGTGACAAATACATGTTACAATTAGATTACCGCACAATAAATGTAGGAATTCAGTGCAAGGCTTCTTCAGGAACAAAATGAAATTTATTACAGGCTAATCTTACATTAGCCGTCATTACTAGCAACGAACGTTAACACTTGTGGTAACACCGCCATCTAATGGACAAACATACGAACACCCACAATAAATCCCGAAGATGACGAAGAAGACGCTGGGATACACACAAACTTGTACATGTTGACGTCCATCCTAGCCAATGGGATTACAGGAAGATGCTAGGTGATAGCCAGTGGCAGAGCAGCTACAAACATGTTTGTGTTCGCTAAACTCTGCAAGCTGCGAGTAGCAGCGGTAGTGTATTTTTGCCTTTCATATCCTGAAATTTCTTTCGTAACAAGAGAAAATATTTTCCCGTTGAGATGTTTCGTAACCTGGAAATTTCGCATGTAGAGACGTTCGTAAGTAGAGATCCCACTGTATTAACTATTTTAAATCAGAGTTTAAAGTGTCAGCATCTAATAATCTTCCCTTTCATATAATTCCCTTTGATGTAAAAAGCCAATATTGTCAGTATCATATGGTTCCTGCAATGCATTTGACATCAATGCCAAGGCTGCTAGAGAAGTATTTACAGCTTTGCGAATATTATCTTTATACATCCTAGAATTGCTTATCAGCACATAATCCAGTGTAGTGGAAAAACGCAGAACCATGAGTTGAAATCATGAGCAGAAACTGGAAAGTGAGTTGTTGCATGTCCATTTTTTGTCACTGTACATGCTTCTGTATTGATATACCGCATCAACACCCACATCACTATGTACCACGTGTTGCTTGGGGTCATGTGGTTGTTGTGTTAACATGACAATCTGGATCAGGCTCTGATTTGTGAATGCAACATAATCTGATTTGATCTATTGCAAATGGCAGCGTGGACACTCAGTCTTCAAGATCAGATTTGAGCAAGAAAGGGTCTATTCACACTGCAGGCAAATCCAATTTGTTGCTCAAATCTTACGGCTCAATGCGACTAGATGAATTTGCCTCTTGCCAAATCTCATGCTGTTATTAGCATCTCTGTCTTGATGTCGTTTGTCAAGCTGCAGCGTTGCAACAGGTTCATCGAACCCATCGAAGGATTACATGATGTGTCTGCACTGAAGTCAAATGTCTTAAAATTGGATTTGAATTTAATTTTGATTCCACCTCCAGAGGTGGTTTGCACCCTTCATAAAATGGAATCTGTGCTGTTTACACTAAATGTAATTAGATTTGGGGTTGCAGCGTGAGCAGGGCATATGGACATATGTTTAAGAGGGGTAGAGATAAGTGGGGCAGAGCCTGACTGGAGACAATGAGATGGTGTGTAGGTATCTTAAAGTTGTGTGAGGTAATGGGAAGCAATGGAGGGATTTGAAGGTGTGCAAGCAAGTGGATGCCAGTGAAACTGTTTGAGAAGTGGGGGTGATGATTTCGGTGTTGACAGGTGCTTCTTGAAAAAGTTTAATTAATTTGCATTGAATTATTTCATTGTTGAGAAGGTGGCCCTGAGCACCTAAGCATTCAAGCAGTAAAAATCAGATGTCATTTATAAAGTATTTCGGAAAATGAATAGTGGGGTAGGACATTTTATTTGCAGGGAGGTATATTCAAATGTGAGCATTGACAGGTAGAAGGAATACTTTGACTTTGTTGTGGTATTAGGCTGACAGTTTTAAACAAGGCCAGGTGGTATAGACACGTTTGGATCAGAGTGATGATTGGGTTGCTAGCTAATTGAAGTGAGCTCTTCATAAGCAGTGTAGAAGTGAATTCTTTGTCTTTGGTCTCTGAATGAAGTGAATGATGTTACTTCCACAGGAGCCAATTTTCCAAATCACATCCGGTTCTCCTTTTATGACATATGTTTTAAAACCGCCCCAATAATGACAGAATTTACTATCCGTACGAAACATTTTTGCTGTAATTTAAAATCACCTTGTATTAGTCCATATAAGTACAAGACACAGCAAAGATGCCTTTTTATCCAAGTTAAACCAAGGTCATGTTAAGACAAGTTAGAGTTTGTTCAGACAAATTGAGATACATTTCTCACAGCTCTCCACTGTTTTCCTTGTCCTGCCCTTCACATTACAGAGACATGCTAAGACGGTACACCCTGAACCTTGCCTGGAGATAGTTGGTTCTTTATTGCTGCCTGACACTAGCACATAGTTCCCCAAATATTACTGTACAATTGTTATTGTCAGCTAATGCTAATATTTTTTTAGTCATTTTTTTTTCCAGTTTAAAAGGAGGCCATGCACCCAGATTTCATAGTTGAGAAAATTAGGTTATTAATGTTGTTGTGCAGAAAACATACTGGAAAAGGTAATGTAAACATTGGGCCAAAGGTGTTATTTTTTTAAGATCTTAATGATAAGTATGCAGATGTCACCAAGAGGGAAAAAAAATCATCATATTATAGTCAATTCAATATTCAATCAATTCCGGGCAAAACCATTTTTTGGTCACAGAAGTTGTTTATGTCAATTTACTGCCTTGTACTGCAGCTGTATAAGGATGATGCATATGAAAATGTTTGCTGGCTGGCACTGGATCAATATTAGCTTAGATTCAATGTTATTGTTATTGCACATGTACAGGTACAGTGCAACAAAATGCAGTTTTGCATCTAACCAGAAGTGCAAAAAAAGCAACAAGTGCAGATATGAGTTAATAAATACAATATGTGTGGTTTATATGGTTACAGTTGTTTACAAGGTTGTACTATTAAAATATTTTACAGATGGGTATTTACCGGTACATTAAATGCCTTAAACTATAAGTGCAGAATCTAGTTACATAAAGCTAGAGAAAATGTGCAAATGATAAATTAGGGATGTGCAGATGATAAAGTACAGTTGTGTGAAAAACAAGTTTAAACAGTAGCTATGTTGGTTACCAAGCTAGTGAGTTATTGTGTAAACTGCTGTAGTGTAGTGAGATGTGGAGTGTGTGAGAATCAGCAGGACTTCCACAGGGACACGCTCTGGGGAAGAAGCTGTTCCTCAGTCTGCTGGTTTGTATTCTGAGGGTTCTGTAGCACCTCTCAGAGGGCAGGAGGGATAACAGTCTGTGGGCCGGGTGTGAGGAGTCCTTAAGGATGCTGAGTGCTTGATGCAGGCAGCGCTTCCTATGGACATCTCCGATGGCAGGAAGTAGGGTCCTTGTGATGCGTTGGGCAGTTTTCACTACCCTCTGCAGGGCCTTGCGCTCAGCGATAATGCAGTTTCCATACAAATAGATGTAGCCTTTTCGTATGACCAATAACTCCTTGCCTTGTCTTTATTAAGCATTATTGTTACAGTAAATAACATATTAGAGGAGAGGAGGGAAGAGGAAACCATGACCCAGTGGGGTGACAGAGGCCTGTCAGGTGATCATGTTTCTGGACCCCTGCAGCCTTGGCCTATAGCAGCATAGCTAAGATGTTAACCTAATGATTAGACGACCCCCTAAGTATGATAATTTGTCTGTCTATGATAATAACTGGAACTACAGAATTAGTAACAATAAGCTTTTTCAAAGAGGTAGGTTTTAATTCTGATCTTAAAAGTAGAGATGGAGTCAGCCTCCCGTACCTGGACAGGGAGCTGGTTCCATACCAGGGGGGCCTGGTAGCTAAATGCTCGGCCCCCCATTCTACTCCTAGAAACTCTGGGAACCACAAGTAGACCAGCATTCTGAGAGCGGAGCGGTCTATTGGGCTGGTAAGGTGTCACTAGCTCCTCCAGGTAGGATGGAGCTAGGCCTGTAGGTCAAAAGAAGGGTTTTAAAAATTATTCTAAATTGAACGGGCAGCCAATGGAGAGACGCCAGTACAGGAGTAATGTGATCTCTTTTGTCAATACCTGTCAGAACTCTGGCTGCAGCATTTTGGATCAGCTGGAGGCTTCTTAAAGAGGAGTTTGGACACCCTGATAATAAAGAATTACAAAAGTCCAGTCTGGAAGTAACAAATGCATGGACTAACCTTTCAGCATCATGGTGGGTCAGTAGTTTTCTAATCCTTGTGATGTTCCTCAGGTGAAAGAAGGCACTTCTAGAGACTAATTTAATGTGTGAGTTGAAGAAGAGATTTTGATCAAAAGTTACTCCAAGATTCCTCACACAGAGACTAGATGTTAAGGAGATACTATCTAGAGTGATCATGTGATCTAATCTATCCCTGAGAGGTTCAGGACCAAACACCATGACCTCAGTTTTTCCCGAGTTAAGGAGAAGGAAATTTGAAGACATCCAGGACTTTATGTCTTAAAGACAGGTCTGAAGCTTCACTAACTTCTCTGTCTCCTCTGGTTTCATGGATAGATAAAGCTGAGTGTCATCAGCATAACAATGAAAAGTTATCCCATGCTGCTGTAAAATGTTCCCTAAGGGAAGCATGTACAAGGTGAAAAGGATTGGTCCAAGTACAGAACCTTGAGGAACTCCATGGCTAACCCTACTGTATGAAGAGGGAACGCCATGGACATGAGTAAACTGGTATCTATCAGATAAATATGATCTAAACCAGTCTAGTGCTGTCCCTTTAATGCCAATCACATGTTCCAGTCTCTGTAACAGGATGCTGTGATCAACTGTATCAAAAGCAGCACTGAGGTCCAGCAGAACCACCATAGAGACCAGTCCATGATCTGAAGCTATGAGAAGATCATTAGTAACTTTAAGAAGTGCTGTTTCTGTGCTGTGATGAGCTCTAAAGCCTCTTGGTTAATTTGGCCACAGTGCTGAAAAGAAACCTGGGGTTGTTCTTATTTTCCTCAATTAAAGAAGAAAAATAAGCTGTTCTAGCCTTACGGAGGGCCTTTTTGTAACCTAATAGACAGTCTTTCCAGGCTACATGATAGCTGTCTGTTTTACAAGAATGCCACTTCCTTTCTAGTCTGCACGCTTTCTGCTTGAGGGTCTTTCTGCTTTACTATTTTCTTTTTCAGGGGGGCAACAGAATCAAGCGTGATTCTCAATGAGGTTGCTGCACCTTCAGCAATAGAGTCAACCTCAGCAGGGCTAAGATTATAATGACTGATCCCTGGGAAAACACACAGTGGTCCTTAGATTAGCACAGGGATCACTTCCTTAAACTTAGCTACAGCATTATCTGAAAGACATCTGCTATAGTAAGACTGTGCTCTGAGCATAGAAGAATCCTTAATCATAAATGTAAAAGTGATCAAAGAATGATCTGACAGGAGTGGGTTCTGAGGGAACACTGACACATGTTCTACCTCAACACCATAAGTCAGAACTAGATCTAGGGTGTGGTTGAAGTTATGAGTTGGTTGGTTTATCTGCTGGAGGAAACCAACTGACTCAAGTAATGAAATGAAGCCATTTCTAAAGCTGTCATTTACGTCTACATGGATATTAAAGTCTCCAATGATAATGACTTTGTCCGTTCTAAGGACCAAGTCAGATAAGAAATCAGAGAAATCAGATAGGAACTTTGAATGTGGCCCAGCAGGGGGGCCGATATACAACTACAAACAAAAGTGGCTTTTCTGCCTTCTAGTTCAGATGGGTGATGCCAAGAGTCAGGCTTTCAAATGAACTGGAACCATATTTTGGTCTAGGATTAATTAATAACTTGGAGTGATAGATTGCTGCCACTCCCCCTCCTCGACCAGTAACACGAGGAATATGATAATTAAGATGGGTAGGAGTAGATTAATTTAAGCTAACATACTCCTCCTCCTGAAGCCAGGTCTCAGTAAGACAAAATAAATCAATGTGATGATCCGCTATCAGGTCGTGCACCAACAGGGATTTACACAAAAGAGATCTAATATTTAACAGCCCACATTGAATTGTGATATTAGTTTCTCCAAGTTGTGCTTTGGTATTAATTTTAATAAATTTATGGTGATTGACCGCTCTCCTGCTCTGTGCTTGTTGAACTTTTAACCGTGGAACAGAGACTACCTCTATAGTGTTAAATATGTTATTGTTGGCTGATGAGGGTTCTATGGAAGCAGCAGAGAGGTGTGTAAGACTACAACTCTGCATCCTGGTCTGGACCCTGGATTGTCTAGAAATGAGAGAGGCACCATCCCATGTGGGATGGACACCGTCTCTCCTAATCAGATCAGGTTTTCCCCAAAAAGTGCTCCAATTGTCTATATAGGCCACCTGGTTTTCGGGGCACCACCGTGAAAACCAGCGACGAAGCGATGACATGCGGCTAAACATTTCATCGCTGGCCAGATTGGGGAGGGGACCAGAGAATGCTACGGAGTCTGACATCATTTTTGCGTAGCAGCACACCGACTCTATGTCAATTTTGGTGACCCCCAACTGACGAAGCCGGGTGTCGTTTGCTCCAACGTGAATAATAACTTTACCAAATTTACATTTACTGACAACGTCTATTGGTGTTCTATTGAGTTTAGGTCAGGTGAACGTGGGGGTCAGTTAATGGTATCAATTCCTTCATCCTCCAAGAACTACCTGCATACTCTAGCCACATAAGGTCGGGCATTGTCGTGGACCAGGAAGAACCCAGGTCCCACTGCACCAGCATAGGTTTTGATAATGCGTCCAAAGATTTCTTCCGATACATAATAGCAGTCAGGGTGCCATTATCTAACCTGTAGAGGTCTGTGCGTCCTTCCTGGGATATGCCTCCCCCAGACCATCACTGACCCACCACCAAACCGGTCATGCTGAATGATGTTGCAGGCAGCATAACGTTCTCCGCGGCATCTCCTGACCCTTTCACATCTATCGCATTTGCTCAGGTTGAACCTGCTCTCATCGGTGAAGAGCACAGGTCGCCAGTGGCGTAATTGCCAATTCTGGTGGTCTATGGCAAATGCCAGTCGAGCTCTACTGTGCCGGGCAGTGGGCACAGGGCCCACTACAGGGTGTCAGGCCCTCAGGCCACCCTCATGGAGCCTGTTTTTGATTGTTTGGTCAGAAACATTCAGACCAGTGGCCTGCTGGAGGTCATTTTGTGGGGCTCTGGCAGTGCTCATCCTGCTCCTCCTTGTACAAAGGAGAAGATACCGATCCTGCTGAGGGTTTAAGGACCTTCTACGGCCCTGTCCAGCTCTCCTGGAGTAACTACCTGTCTCCTGGAATCTCGTCCATGCTTTTGAGACTGTGCTGGAAGACACAGCAAACCTTCTTGCAACGGCACATCAATATGTGCCATCCTGGAGGAGTTGGACTACTTGTGCAACCTCTGTAGTGTCCAGGTACAGCACCATGCTATCAACAGAGATGTTGATCCAAGCCAAACTACAGCAATAGAAAGTCAGTCAGTAAAAAATCAGCCAAAATAGATAGGAGGGAAAAAAGTATCAGTGGCCTCAACCTGGAAAGCCATTCCTCTTTTGGGGGTCGTTTCATTGTTGCCCCTCTGATGCTCCTGTTGTTTTCATTAACAACAAAGGAGCAGAAACTGATTAACAACCAACTCTGCTACTTAACTGACCAGATCAATATCCCAGAAGTTTGACTGATAGGTTGCTATTCTCTGATTAAAAAGTGTTCTTCTAATTTTTTTGAGCAGCATATATATGTGTGTGTGTTTGTGTGTGTGTGTGTGTGTGTGTGTGTGTGAGTGTTGAAATTATGTGCAAAATATAATTAATTGTTTAATCTCCATATAGAAATGTATTGTTCTTTTATTCTCCAGAGATCTAAGGTTCAACAAAATCAAGGATTTGCAGCCAGGTTCCTTCAGACAATTAAAAAGCCTCAACACACTGTAAGTATCTGATACTGTCCCCAACAACGTAACATTACAAGTAATAGTATTAGTATTAGTACATGCACATCAGTAAGAATTAAAATTTAACACTTCATACTCAAATTTAATTAAATCATTGCCATTAAACCCCACAGTCAGTACTTTTATTTACGCAGTTTAATCAAGCTATGCAAAAAATTTAGCGGTCTTGTTGAAATTCAGTCCTTGTCCCAGTTTACATGCAACAAAATCGAATAACTGAGGAAAATATATGCTTTTCATCAACACGAGGTGACAATATGTGTCTTTTCAGGGGATCAATACGGCTCCCTTTTCTCGTTGATCTGTTACGTCACATAATAAACAATTGGAGAAAGGCAGCAGCCCGACATTTCAAACAAAATGAAGATGAATAATCGTACAATTTACTTAATCTCATATATAATTTACACGTTACTTATTGATCTTATGTCTCATGGTCATAAATGCTTCCTTTGATGTTTTTTCCGGGGTCATACCTGGTAGGAAAGTCGATTTCCAGTCGCATTGTCTAGGATAAGTAGGACTCTGTTAGTAGTCGAACTAACCAGTTTACATGCACTTTAATTGTTTTCAGTTATAGTCAGTTTAAAGCACTGATTTTTTGTAAATTTTTTTCCAAGTGCCAGGTAACGGTACTGATAAGATTGAGTTTCACTCAGCTTAAATTCTCTCTCTCTCCTATACTCATAGAAAGAGAGAGAGAGAAGTAATCTTATACATTCACTGTACTGCACAATGTACCTAATAAAGAAGAATTATATCTTGTTTTGGGGTCTTTTGATAAGCATCATACCTGCTTTAAATTGTTATGTTTCATGCCTATTATGAATAAAATGCAAATTATAATATTTTACATTTGTATTTCATATTCATGTTTCTTTAAGCCATTAAAACTTTTTAAGGCTATGTGACTTCATCCTGCAGGACTGAATGCAGTTGATCTCATTAATAACACAATTTACAGCAGTCACAGCCTGCTTCATCACAAGTAGGACAATCCACTGCAACTGTTGCTGTCCTAGTCATCAGCCCAATTTAACACATTGGCTTTCCCAATGCACACAATGTAAACATTTGAAAGAAACTATACTTTATTTATACCTGTCACCTAAATTTTATTTTGTTTTCACAGCCTTTTAAACAACAATCGTATACGAAGGATTCCTAGAGGGGCTTTTGAAGATTTGGAAAACCTCAAATATCTGTAAGTTGCTGTTATATTGAATTAAGTGTGGCTTTAGCTCAAGTAATTGAAATTGAGGCAGTATGCTATACATAGTATATCTGTTCTGACACATTTTAATTCAATCTTTGTCAACACAACAGTTGAAGTGGGGGTCGATAATAATGAGACCCCTCTGGAAACAGTTGATAAAGTAGAAGAATGTATAATTTTTGACTGTTCCTTTGTATGTCTGGAAGTCTTGACCTGGAGGCAGGGCTGGAAACATATTTGGAGTGTGTGAGACATCTCATTTTATTAGTCATTGCCAGGACAAACCAAGAAGCTGTGCTGTCTCTATGTTGCTGCAAGTTGCCTTTTAATTTTTATATGGCCAGCTAGTTATGTGGAGGTTATTGGTAACCCTCTGGAGAACAATTGGCATTCTTTTCTTGGTAGCAGGTATTGTAATTGATTATCAAAACAATAAAAAAAAAAAGGAAATGGGGGAGAGAGAGAGAGAATTTTGAAAACAGCTTTGTTGCTCTTACAAAAGAACATACATAAAATTTAGATCTTTAAAAACACTCACTCTAAATAAATAAATAAGTAATTAAATAAATAATCCATCTAATCTACATGAGTGCATCTTCCAAATTCAAAGAGGCACCTGCTAAAAAAACAGAGGACATGATTAAAACACCAGACCTGCTTGAAAGAGTCCAGATCTCCAGTTGCCTTGTGAAAGTTAAAATCAATGAGGAGTCTGGACTTGATCATATTAATACACACCATGACAGGTTCAACAATAAAACCCTCTTCTATCTTTTTCCTACGGCTTAAATACACTGCTGTACACTTTCACAAAAGGGGCACTTGTCTTCCACTGTTTCATTAATGGTTGACATGAATGAGTTCACTGGGAAGATATTATGAAGGACTCTCCAGTGGAGGTCAGCATGTCTCTTAGAGAGTGGCGGCTTGTACAGCGCCCTCCACTGGGGCCTGCAGTCTGGAGCTAGGCCAAAGGTTCAGTCTGTGCCTGTTCATGGTCTCCACCAGCATCTTATACAGCGTCCTTCCAGATGCATCCTGTATGGAAACAGATGTTGTACAAACAACACTCTATGGAATCCAATGTAGCTTGTCCCAGATAAAACCAACTAAAACCTGTTGAATCTGACTAAGGTGGGGAGCCGGAGGGTCAACACACATCATCTTGTGCCACAGGGTGGAGGACATCAGATTGATCACAATGTGTCCTACCTCTAAAGGACATCTTTGGGAGAAGCCAACTCCACTTCTCCAGCCAACTTTTAACTCTTTTAAGGGAATCTTCCTGTGAGGAGCAGCAGACACGAGCTGAACCCCAAAAAGCAGACACATACAGGACTGAGTACATTTGACCACATCAGACTTTACTGAAAACATGGCAGTAGAATTCCACAAAGAACCAAAGTTAGAAAACTCTTCATCAGAGCAGGCTGAGAATCCCACAAAGAAAAACGTTGAGGCTGCAGGCTGGGCGGCACAAACAGACATCTGAATGAGCAATCACGGAGGGTTGAACAATGAATTGGCAAAGACAATGTGTGGACAGGTTTAAAAACTGGAGGCAGGTGTAGATTTGGAGATCTGGAGATTAGTCGCAGGTGTGTAGATCACATGATGGGAGTGAACCAGGAAGCAGCCTGGAAACAGACAAGAGAAACACAGGCAAGGAACAGAAGGGGAGGGGGGGAGGGAAAACACTTGGGAAACCTCCTAACAGTACCCCACCACCCTTCCTCAATGGGAGCCTCCAGGCGACCCACCCGGTTTGTTGGAGTTATCGCAATGGAACTGAGCAATCAGCTCTGTGTCCAGAATAAATGAGCAAGGCACCCAGGAACACTCTTCAGGGCCATACCCCTCCCAGTCGACTAGGTACTGAAGCAGGCTGATCATCGATGAGCCGGGGGGAGGTGGTGATTTGGAAGGAGGGGACAGAGAGCTGGTGGATACAGGCTTCAGCTGAGAGACATGGAAGTTGGGGTGGATCTTCATGGACTCAGGCAAAAAACGAACGGCAGACAGATTTATGATACTCTCAATGAGGGTCCAATGAAGCGGGGAGAGACCTTACGGAATTTGGTGGCCAATGGGATATTCTGGGTGGACAGCCAGACCAACTGGCCAGGTTGATAGGAAGGGGCTGGTAGACAGTGTCGGTTGGCCAAATGCTGGCTGGTGTACTGGGTGCATTCCAGGGCTGACCTAGTTGCTCTCCAGGTCTGCCGGGCCCACTGAAAGAACTCCTGTACGGATGGAGTTGCAGTCTTCTGCTCTTGGAAGGAGAGGAGGGGTGTTGGTAGTCCGGAGAGGCTTCAAAGAGGGACAATCCCAGCGCGGAACAGGTGAGGGTGTTGTGGGCATGTTCCACCCAAGGAAGATGATTACTCCATGCAGTGAAGGACTGACTCCAGTTCTTGATTAGCCCTTTTGGTCTGATAGCCTGATGACAAGCTGACAGTCTCTCAGGGCCTTGACAAAAGCCCTCCAAACTTGTGAAGTGAATTGGGACCCCTGTCAGAAACAATGTTGGAAAGAGTGCCGTGGAGTCGGAAAGCCTGGTCTACCAGTAGGTTGGCAGTCTCTAGTGCAGTAGGAAGCTTAGGCAGAGCCAGGAAGTGTACAGCCTTGGTGAACCGATCCACAACCATCACAATGACTGTATTCCCCTTGGATGGAGGAAGGCCTGTGACAATGTCCATGGCAATGTGGGACCAGGGTCTCCCAGAATGGTCAGGGGCTGTAGAAGTCCTGCTGGCACCTGGTGCTGTGCTTTACCTGGAGGACAGACTTCACAGGCAGCCACAAATTCACTTGTATCCTTCTACAGTGTTGGCCACCAAAAGTAACGCTGCAAGAAGGTGATTGTTCAGTTGGCGCCAGGGTGACAGGCAAAGTTGGACGAGTGTCCTCATCGCAGCATTTGAGAGTGAACAGGGTCCGGGACAAACAGACGATGTCCAGTTCCTGGGTCTCGATGCTGGTGCATGGTGTCTCTCACGACCTTCTCCACCACCCAGTTGAGCACCCCTGTCACCCGTTCCTTGGGCAGGATGGCACCTGGGATGGACCATGTTCCAGCAAAAACTGGTAAGAGAGGGCATCCGGCTTGAGTTTCCTGGAGCCAGGACGGTTGGTTATGGTGAACTGGAATTGACTTAAAAAAATAAATAAATAAAAAGCACCCACCTGGCCTGACAGAATTCCATCATTTAGCGAACAAACTGTAAGAGAGATTTTTGTGGTCTGTCCAAACCACAGATGGTTGCTCAGCCCCTTCCAACAGGTGTCGCCACTCCTCCAAGGCCAACTTGACCGCCAGTAGCTCACGGTTCCCCACATCATAATTGGACTCTGCAGGTGAGAAACTACATGAGTAAAAGGCACATGGATGAAGTTGTTTGTCAGGACCGGTGTAGTGCGATAACCCAGCCCAAACATCAGAGGTGTCCACCTCGGCATCAAAGTGCTTGCTGGGGTCAGGTTGGATAAGAACCACTGCTGTGGAGAATAGCTTCTTTAGCCTTTCAAAGTCCATGTCTGCCTCAGGTGACCAGTTGAAGCTGACATTAACAGAAGTGAGTTTCGTGAGGGATGAGGCAATTTTGCTATAATCCCAAAGCAAACCTGCTAGGATTAGCCACTCGACCATCGCTGAAGAGGCTTGAACGCAGAGGATATTAGTGGTCGTGTGTATATGTTTTTGATGGTGATGCTATTCAGACCTCTATAATCAATGCATGAATGGAGGGACTTATCTTTCTTTGCCACAAAGAGGAGCCCTGCCCCAAGAGGTGAGGAGGATGGTTGGTTAATCCCTGCCGCTAGGAATGAGGCGATGTACTCCATTGCCTCCCTCTCATATGACAAGTTAAATAACCGACTTGGTGGAACAGAAGCCCCTGTCATCAACTCAATAGCACAGTCATAGGGTCGATAGGGAGGCAAGGAGAGTGCGTTTTCCTTGCTGAATACCTCACCAAGATTGTGGTATTGTTTGGGCACCTTTGAGAGATCGGGAGGTACTGGTGGGGCACAAGGAGTGACTGAACCTCTTGGCCCTGGCCCACCAGTAACCTCGCTGCTACTGACGGGCCCGCACCTTTGGCCGAACCGGACAAACCGAAATGAAGTGACCAGTCTGCCCACAGTATAGGCAATCACCCGCCTGGATGTCGTTCCTTCGATGTTAACCTGGCACACCCCAGCTGCATTGGCTGCTCAGCAGTGAGTGGAGTGTTTAGGGGTGCCTAGACCGGGCTGAATGGCGCTCGAAAGGAAGGGGGAGAAATTGAGAATGTGAATGGAAGGGAGGGCAGGAGCCAGAGTGTGGGATGCTCATCCCTGGCATTTCTCTCTCAGGCAGTTGTCCAGCGAGATAGCCAGGGAGACGAGGGAGTTCAGGTCCCGGGATTCGTCCCAAAGGATGAGTCCATCTTGCAGACGCTCACTCAGCCCCTGCAAGAAAATACTCCGAAGCGCAGGCTCGTTCCATCCGGCATCCACCACCAAGGTCCAAAACTCCACTGACAAGTCTGCCACAGAACGGTTTTCTTGGTAAAGAGACAATAGGCAGGTGGAGGTGTCTCCTGATTGATCTGGATGATCAGGCTCCCCTCCAGCTGGGCATAAGGCATGGTTTCCTGGCGAGTGCGGGAGCTGACTGCCTCCGCCAGTGCCTTGCCTCATAAAAGGCCCACTAGATAAGAATCTTTGGAGAAGTCATCACGGAATGAATGTGCCTCCTGCTGGAAAACTAACCGGCATTAATGCAGGTCCCCATGGAATGGCTCTGGGTCGCAGACATAGGTGCTGCTAGCCTGCTGTGTTGTGCCAACAGCACTGGCATTGGAAAGGATGGGTTAAGGAGTGGAAGCAGCAAGGAGAGAGACCTGCTGCGACAAATTCTTCATGGCTTTCGTCTTGCTGGTACTGTTCTCCTCCAGGGCCTGTAGCAATTGTTTACTCAAAACGTGGAAGTACAATTCCAGAAAGAACCAAAGTTAGAACACTCTTCGTCGTGGCAGGCTGGTCGGCACTGACAGACATCTGAATGAACAATTACAGAGGGTTGAACAACGAATTGGCAAAGATGGAAGTGTGGACTAGTCTTTTAAAACAGGAGGCAGGTGCAGATGATTATCTGGAGATGAGTCGCAGGTGTACAGATTGCACAATGGGAGTGAACCAGGAAGCAGCCCCGCCCAGCGTGGAAACAGACAAGGGAAACACAGACAAAGAACAGGAGGGCAGAGGGAGAGGGAAAACTCCTAACACTTCCCAGTTTTTCCCCAAAAATCCTTTTACCCCAGGAAGACCCCAAGTTACTGTATTCCTCCTGTCTTCCACTGAAGACCCTGGGTAGTTTGAGAACTCTTCCCAGCCCTCCACCAGCCATCAGAGCCTCGCTCTTTCCCCAGTTCATTTTGGCTGATGAAATAAAACCGTATTCATTAATAATATTTGTTAAAACATCAGTGTCTTCCTGTAAATTGGTTAAAACAATAAGATCATCGGCATAGGCAGATAATTTAAAAGGCACGGGGAACTTGGGTAAATATATGCTAACTTGTGTTTGTCGCAATTTGTGCAACAGAGGCTCGATGTCTATCGCATTTAGCATCCCAGAGAGAGAGAGAGCAGCCCTACCTCACCCCTCTCTGAATATCAGTGCGAGCACTGAGCCTACCGTTGATCTTTAGAACACACACTATGTCACGAAAGAGTGCTCGTACCATGGCTGTAAAGACAGAGTTAAACCCAAAGGCAGCTAAGGTCTGCCACAGGTACTGGTGTTCAACCTGGTCAAAAGCCTTTTCCTGGTCTATGGAAATATGACCAGTCTGTGTGGCCGATGAACTGGAGAGTTCTAAAATATCCCTAATCAAAGTGACATTGTCACTGATGAACCTGTTGGGCACACAGTAGGCGTGATCAGGGTGGATGATGGACAACATCACCTCCCTCAGCCTAAGGGCCAGTACCTTGGACAGGGTTTTGTGATCTGTGCACAGCAGGGACACTGGCCTCCAATTCTTTAAGTCCTGCTGGTCTCCCTTCTTTGGCAGCAGGGTGATGACAGTGCTCCTGCAACTCATGGGCAGTCTGCCCACTTTCAGGCTGTCAGAGACCACCTCCAGCAAGTCACCATCGATAATCTCTCAGAAAACCTTGTTAAAGTCAACCGGTAGGATATCCAACCCCAGCGCTCTGCTGTTTTGCAAATTTAAAGTGGCAGCGTGGAGCTCTTGCAGGGTTATCCCTGCTGCCAACCCTGTGCTGGTGTCCTCGCTGCCCTGAGGGAGACCCCTGAAAAAGCTGTCTTGCACATCTAGGTTACTTGACCACTCACTCCTATAAGGTTCTCAACGCCGGAGAACAAAGCAGGTCCTCTTTGTTGTAAAACAGAACAGCGGAAAGTTCTGGGTTCTCGAACAGGAACCAGCCGCTTTTTCTGGACGACGCGTCCCGAAAAACGCCGAAGTAAAACAATGCGGACGTCCATAAAATCCAGCAGCATACTTCCTGATCTCAGATGCAGATGAAATTCCAGGGCAGCTACTCGTATGTAAGCAGTGAATGATCTTCCTTTGTCCATTCTTCTTGTCTAGTCCAAAGAAGAAACGGGAGGGAGCGTCCATCTGGGAAGCGATCGTGAACCTGTCTTAGGAAAAACTCATTCCCCCTCTGTAACTGTACTGCCTTCTCTTCATTTTAAAAGTCCTCCACACATTGGCCAGCTCCTGACTGATCAGCCATCCGAGCGTGTGGGCTGAAGCTGGGTGTGGGTCAGGATGGTTCCTGTCTAAGTGAGGATTCTCAGTGCAGTTAAAATCCCCCCCCCCCACCCCAAAAACAGAAACCTCAACCTCAGCAAATAAAATTCCCACTTCCCCCGCTCAGACTGGACCGGTGGCTTAAAATGGCCTCCCCATTAAAAGCTCTCCTCCATTCACTTTCTATGTTGGGACAACTGTATGTTTCTTGAATTAGTATAGTGTCAATATGCCTAATGTCCATTCATTTAAAATCAGTCCTAGCTTCATTCAGGTTTAAGTTACACATTCCTTAAAGGGTAAAAAAAACCTAGAAACCATCGTCATCATTGATGAGCTGGTTCTTTACCCTTAAAACAAGTTTTCTTAAACAATAGACCTCCTGATCATTAGTAAGTCCTCACTTTCCTTCCCTGATGGCTTCCTCGTTTAAACACGAGCTGATCTCACAACAGAACAGACAGAGGTGTACAGACACAGAGAGAGAGAGAGAGAGAATGTGAACAGTAGTAGAACAGTAGATGTGCTGTTCTCCTGAGTAAATATTGCAGTGTGGCAGTGTTTCTGGTACACTTCTTTTTTTTCCATTAGCTGTTACATTGTAACACTGCATCTCTTTGTTTTCCAGAAAATCTTGGATGTAGCATAGTCCTGAGGTCAGCCTTGGCAACTTCAGGAGGGAAACTAAAGCCTGGGGGGAAAAATCCTTTCTTCCTTGATAATATTTTTGTGATATCAAATGTGGATAAAGTATAGTTTAAACATGTCACCAAAAATGATCAGTTACTAAAATTTACATTATTCTCCCAAAACTCATGCACTTTGTGTTGGCATTTTCCTATTTGTAGAAAGTTACTAGTAACTAAGATATTTTTATTTGGTATTGGAAATTGGAAATGGTTTTCACAATTGCAAGAAAACAAAGTAGTAATATAGGCTTTTTTTGTCAGCCACTCCTGTCTTCATGATGCAGTAAAGCCCCATTTATTTAATACACAGTCCATCTAAAAGCCTTGAGTGATGTCAGCTGCTTCTATAGCTTTGGATGGGCCAAACTATATCTTTTTTCCCACCTGTTTCCTTCTTTTGGACACCAGTGGAAGTCAGTCTCTATCATCTTTTACCGATATATTCTAAATAGCCTGGTCCATGATTTTAAAACTCTTTTACCTCTCCCATGTTTGCGAAACACAGTGTTGTGAATTTACTCTTAGGTGGGTTTAATTTATTTATTTATTTTCTTTCAGGTCAGAACATGTAGCAGGCAGAACCAATGTTTTGTCTGGCAGAGCATCACACATTGATTTTAGTGTACAACAAATAATGTACAACAAATAAACCAACAAAGGAAGCTTGATTAGAACGAATGTAGGTTTGGAGAATAAAAACGTATCTTACTTGCGTGAAAAATAATGGAGAAATATTTATGAAACTAAAAAGATAATGTTGGCCAATGTGAAGACTTATTCACTCCAAAATGTATCTAAATCTTGGATTCATGGTGAATGTGGTAGGAGATGAAGAAAGGCCTCACTGCTAAATTGAAATCTGTCCCCCTGTTGAGTGGCAGCCTTGCAAGGTGTCATTGCCAACCTGTCAATAAGCTGTAATTTTTTTAATAGCCATTGTTGTTTTGGATCAGTTTACACTTTATTGTTCTGGGAATACGTACAATGTAAAGTGGGCTTACTGTAGCCACTGATATTGTTAAAATATCTCTTTGTTACCAATTTTACACCCGGTTTCCAGGCCGCAACAAACCATATAAAAGGCTGCCCAGATGTGAAGCAAATAAACCAGGTTCATTATTGAATACAAAACAAAACAGATGGACGTGTAGCAGGGTCGAGGTTCCAAAGATGAGTGAAGGACAGAGACAGCCCAGAGCAGCAGGTTTATATCAGCACCTCAATAAGTGAGACTAGCACAGGTGCTAAATTAATGCCACACTGAGTTGTGGTGGATCATCTCCAGCAAAGGTCTCCAAACAGCCTAAATAATAATCAAACTTAGGATATAAGTTTAAAACCTGCACTCCTGTAAGTATCTGATTGATTTTTAATACCAGTTTTAGTGTACTTGTTATTTGTATCTTCAGCATGCCACTACGGTGGAATTAAGATGCTTGTGACATATCTTTTTAGGCGTACTATACTGTTGTCTGCATTTGGCTGCTGTCTGGTTAGAATTGCCTTTTAATGCCTATTAATACTGAGAAAACATTCTGGCAAAAGACAGAGTGGTTTGTGTTTAGATTTTGTCTTAGGACTAAAGGCACGCTGAATGATAGAATAATACGTTTTATTTTTACTGAATGCATATTTGGACTTACGGCATTGTTGGTTGTCCTGTTCATAACTACAATTTTGTGCTCTTTGCAGTGTAGAAACAAAAGAAAAAGTCATATTTTTTAATTCTTTCTCATATTTTCCAGGTAGAATTTGCACTGCATCAAGAATTTAATGATGTGTAAGTGTGTGTTACTAATGTTACTGATTATTTCTTCTTTCAGCTATTTGTACAAGAATGAAATCCAATCAATTGACAGACAAGCATTTAAGGGGCTTGTCTCTCTTGAACAACTGTAAGTGACCAACATCATTCTTCTTCCCCTTTTTGCTTATTTGCTTGTTCTTTCATGAGTCACATGTCTTGTTTATGACAGATATGTGATAGTTAAATATTCTAAAGAACTATGTTACAAGAGGTCTTCCACTGCAAACAGTTCTGCGCTGAATTGCAAGGGTTTGAAATTTGTTTATCAGTCAATATGTATTGATTTATAAGGTGCTTTTGTAGGAAGCTGTAAATGTCTAGTTATGGTTGAATCTCTGTTAGTCATGTCTGCATGAAATATTTCAGATGACACCTGGAAGCTTGTACAAAATTAAGCATAATTAAAGTTAATAAACAGATTGAGATATAGCATATTCAACATGGGGTCAAAATATTAAAAGTACTCTACTGTTATAAATTTAGACAATTGGAAGAGTCACAAAAATGCATAATGTGACTACTGAAAGCAAGAATTATTTATTTAGTGGTACAAACTACAAATAAAGTTTTGTATGTATTCAATATGAAAAAAAAATCTGAAATAACATACCACAATTATAACGCAGTAACCCAGTTACACATTGTCCCAATGATTTGAATGATCTTTATTGACCCAAATTAATAGTTCAGCTCTCTGTTTTAGTTAAGGTCCATTGTACATATGCTTTTTTTGCCCAGATTGTGTAGATTGTTATTTTGCTTTAAGGAATTTAGCGGGGCCAGATATCTTTGTGTTCCACATCACTCTTCAGCTCTTCTTGAATGTGATAATTACACCGGATCATAGTTTTATTTGAGGAAAATTAATAAAAACGAAGGGTGGGGTACCTCGGTCTATGTGGGACTGGAGGTAGAAAACGGAGGGTACTCCGCTGAAGCCTGGAACAGACAAAATTTGAGAGGTGTTCTGATAACAAGGAGTGGTGCCAGGACACCTTCAGAGCACTGCTAATATACCCTTGAACAAGGTACTGATGACTCATTTAGGGCTTTATATTATAAATATTATAATATTTTTTTAATTCATATTTTTATAAGTCTGAGGTGTACAGTACAGTAAGCAAGAATTGAATGAATAACAGAACAGGCAAACTTTTTATTGACCTGTACTGAAATCTACTAAGATCCCATATAACAAGCCCTACATTGCATGAGCAAACTAAAACATATTTGCACATGCCATTAGTAGGTGTGTTGTTTGTGATTTACTATGATTATATGTGAAAATTTCAACATTTGTAAAATTGGTGCAGACCACCTAATTTAAATGAGGAGGCTGTCACCAGACTATGGAGACACACCAAAACAAATTTTCTGGGAGAAGCTGGCACTAACTGTGATGGTGTACTGATTGATCCAGATACAAGAAAATGCACAGTTGCAAGGACTTATTCCATCGGAGATATGGCATGGCACCTTTTGGTGCCTGGCTCCAAATCAGCCTAAGGGCTTTCAGGTTATCAAAAATGGTATTGCTAGATAGACAATGTGTCACTGCAGTTTTCCATCCATCCATCCATCCATTCTCTACCGCTTATCCGGGGTCGGGTCGCGGGGGCAGCAGCCCAAGGAGAGAAGCCCAGACTTCCCTCTCCCCAGCTACCTCCTCCAGCTCATCCGGAGGGATCCCCAGGCGTTCCCAGGCCAGTCGAGAGACATAGTCTCTCCAACGTGTCCTGGGTCTCCCCGGGGGTCTCCTACCGGAGGGACATGCCCTGAACACCTCACCAGGGAGGCGTCCAGGGGGCATCCTGACTAGATGCCCAAGCCACCCCATCTGGCTCCTCTCAACGCGGAGGAGCAGCGACTCTACTCCGAGCTCCTCCCGGATGGCAGAGCTTCTCACCCTATCTCTAAGGGAGAGCCCAGCCACCCTACGGAGGAAGCTCATTTCAGCCGCTTGTACCCGTGATCTTGTTCTTTCGGTCATTACCCAAAGCTCATGACCATAGGTGAGGGTAGGAACGAAGATCGACCGGTAAATCGAGAGCTTCGCCTTTCGGCTCAGCTCTCTCTTCACCACAACGGACCGGTGCAGAGCCCGCATTACTGCGGACGCCGCACCGATCCGCCTGTCAATCTCCCGCTCCATTCTTCCCTCACTCGTGAACAAGACCCCGAGGTACTTAAACTCCTCCACTTGGGGCAGGATCTCCTCCTTTACCCGGAGAAGGCACTCCACGTTTTTCCGGTCGAGAACCATGGCCTCGGATTTGAAGGTGCTGATTCTCATCCCAGCCGCTTCACATGCGGCGGCGAACCGATCCAGTGATAGTTGGAGGTCACGGGCCGATGAAGCCAACAGGACCACATCATCTGCAAAAAGCAGAGACCCGATCCTGAGGTCACCAAACCGGATCCCCTCAACACCATGACTGCACCTAGAAATTCTGTCCATAAAAATTATGAACAGAATCGGTGACAAAGGGCAGCCCTGGCGGAGACCAACCCTCACCGGAAACGAGTTCGACTTACTGCCAGCAATTCGGACCAAACTCTGGCACCAATCGTACAGGGAGCGGACAGCCCGTATCAGCGGGCCCGACACCCCATACTCTCGGAGGACCCCCCACAGGACCCCCCGAGGGACGCGGTCGAATGCCTTCTCCAAGTCCACAAAACACATGTGGACTGGTTGGGCAAACTCCCATGCACCCTCGAAGACCCTGCTGAGGGTGTAGAGCTGGTCCACTGTTCCACGCCCAGGACGAAAACCACATTACTCCTCCTGAATCCGAGGTTCGACTATCCGGCGGACCCTCCTCTCCAGTACCCCTGAATAGACCTTACCAGGGAGGCTGCAATTTTGATTCTAATTTGTCCAAATTTGTTGAAGTCTCTCTCTCTCAACATCATCTCTTAGTGTACCTAGGCCTCCTCCCCACCACAATGTCTACAGCCATTTGTGCTAAACACTTTGCCAGTTTGTACCTGCATGCTAAATACAGACACAAAATCAAAGATCTCAATTAGTTTGAGGTCACATTGGGGCACCAAATGATAAAATTTGTATCTCCTCCTCGTAGTATTTTGTGCGTTCTGAAAATTTGCTTATATTCTACATATTCATAATAAGACATAGTTTAAATGTATTGTGTAAGGAATTTTTGTTGATTTGACAGATGCAATTTTTGGTGCATCAAATTTAAAGATCAGCTTTGCGAGCTGCATCAAGTTTGCACGTGTTTTCATAGGGCAAAACTTTATTAGGACAGGCCCTGAGCAGATTAAAAGGCAGGCAAGCAGGTTAATAGAACACAAATGGAGTAAACAGGTAGCAGAATGATGATAGCAGAAGATGGAAGGGAAGTATTGAAGCCAGCAAGTTGTGCAAAGCAGAACACACTTTGTTAGGAGAAGAGTGAACAAGGCAGCAAAGGCAGATGAAAATCAGGAAACTGACCAACAAAACTCACAATCAGGTCCAGAAGGCTGTTATGTTGACCTGGGCAGGAAACCAGGATAGCCGTCCAAAAAGCACGTGGGAATTTCAGACAATGATAAAACAACAATCTGGCAGTGTGGGAGTGAATTAGGCCTGCTTTTCTACTGAGGTGATCAGAGGTGAGGAGCGTGTGGAAGCACCGAGTGGAGGTGTGACTGATTCGTGAGCAGGTGTAATGAATTTACTGTGCTTACTGTTAAGTCTGTCTTATTTGCATTTACTGTAGTGGCTTTTTAATCCCAGATATGGGTAGTGCAACATCCAAACATGTTTTGATTTGCAGCACATGTTGTGAAAAAAGAGCCATCAGCCTAACAAACAATACAAATATAAATTGTGGAAGTCCAAATTTGGAAATACAAAAAGCAAAAGGATTTTTGCATCATAAGCTTCTTTATTGACTTGTGTCACAGGTTTTGCTACTATTCTTTCCAATATACAATTGTATTCTTCCTATTTAAAATATCAGTATGATTCGATTTCACTTAGTTTTATTTTCAGCATGTCGTTTTGTGCTTTAATTAACACATTCACTTTAAATTGTTTAACTGAAACTGAGTTGTTGGATTAAACACATGAATAAGATGACACATGCATCCCTGAGGGAAAATAATTTTTTAGTTACTGGGATCTATTAGAACAAACTTTGGGTTTATAATGCAGTTTTACTGTACTGTATGAACACTGCTCTTCAGGTACCTGCACTTCAACAACATCGAGTCTTTGGAACCTGAATCATTCACTCACCTACCAAAGCTGGAAAGACTGTAAGCTATTTTTTTTTTTGTCTTTTGTCCCTGGTTCCTAAAATGTATATTAGTGCACATTTACAGTAGAATGCATTGTTAACTCAGGCAAGTTTATACTGGGCCCCCGGCAAGATTTCATTTTGTGTTATCATGCCTGTCAGAGCATAAAATAATATTGTCATTATACACTTGTTACAATGAAATTTTTTCAGGAACCCTCAGAAACCACACACAGAAAGGAAAGTGAAATGGCTGGGTGACAGTACATGTCCCGTTTCTGCCAGTCAATTTAGACCAGGGGTATGACATATCACAACAACTGGTTCAAGAGTTACATCAACAATTTTCTGACATAACTGAACAGCTGGTCATTGACCAATTAAAATCCGGTCACCATTATTTCAACAATCAGTCAGTGGAAATAAAAAACCCATAAGATTAAAATATTGCCTATATATTATTATTGGTTCAATTGTAGACAAAGTCAGCATTAATGCTAAAACTCCAGATGTTCTTCGGAAAGAATATTTACAGTTTTGCTCACAATAGGTCAATATCACCAAGAATGAGCTGTGCTGTTAACTGAGGTCTCGCTTAAAATAAAGCTAATTTAGCTTTCAATCTTCAAATGCATAACAATCAGTTAGTTGTAAGTTAAAACACTTAAAGCTGTCCTATTATAGTGTATTAAGTGTATGCACTGTAGTGTCTTACTCCTGAGTTCTGTCTGCCAACATTCTGGATATGATCTTTCCTGACTGTGTGCAGATGTGTTGTTGCTTTTGCTTCTAAAATTCTCTACCAGATGTTTTAAGGTTTTAAATTACCGTTTAGTTATTCCGGTCTGTGAGCCAATTCTGTATATCCATGTTTTGCAATCACTGCAGAGAGTGAAATAAAGGCACACCGGCCAAAAAAGAAAGAGAGGAATGAACAGAAATTCCCAGCTGTGTCCTCACTGCCATTTGTTTCTGGACGAGCTTATCCTCAAAGCAGTTACTTTGGGGATTGCCAGACTGGAGGACAGTGTCCTTTTTTTTTTAATTTTTCAAAAATTTTCAAAAAAGCAATTCCTTCATGAACCCTTCTTTTTTTGTTTTTCTTACATAGTTGTAGCTAATATATAAAAACGTCTTTGAGAACGGACAATGCTTTGAAAATGTGTTTTAAATCGTTTTTAAAAGTAATGTAAATTTTAGTATTTGTTTGAGTGTATTTATTCAAATTAGTAACTCGTAATTTAGTCCTAAATTAACATTTTTCTGTTACACCTATTAGTGAGTCTGATCAAAACTCATTTTTCTCATGCAGATTTTTGCACAACAACAGAATCTCCCATTTAGTCCCGGAAACCTTCTCTCATCTGCAGGCCATGAAGAGATTGTAAGGAAAAAACAAGATAAAATCTGTTAAATGGAAGTGAAACTTGTTATGTATGATAACAAAGATAACAGTGACATTTACTTTTGATAAAGGCAATTTTCATTGTGTGACAATTTTACAGAAAAAATTTCTCACTTAGATATGCATTCTGTCATCACATCATATTTCTTTTATCTATTATATCTGTTACAAATGGCTGTTTCAACAGATATTTATAAATGTAGTTTTATTTTTGCTTTAATTAAATATTTTTATTACAATAATTTTAAGAGATTTACATACATAATATATTTAAAAGTTATAGTTTTATAAATAAAGTATAAACATAAATAATAACTAAAGATAAAAAAGGTAGGGAGATTTTATTAATTTGTTGTACATTTAAATTGGCCATTAAATAGTTTCATGTTAATAAAAAGATCAGTAACGTATTGTGAAATCAAGTTATTATGATGGCAAAAGGACATTGCAGCAGAATTAAAAGTTATGACAAGAGAATGAAGCCAAGCAGAGATTATTTTCCATGACTGCAAGAGCATCCTCATATATCGTCTCTCTTCTTCTTTAACACATCCTAATTTATTTCTTTGTGCCTGTATATGCATATCTTGCCAGGCGACTGGATTCCAATGCATTAAGCTGCGACTGTGAGCTGCTGTGGCTGGCTGACCTACTCAAGCAGTATGCTGAGTCTGGTAATGCTCAGGCTGCTGCCACCTGTGACTATCCCAGCCAACTGCAAGGCAGATCTGTGGCAACCCTGACTGCAGAGGAACTCCACTGTGGTATGGAGACAAAAAACAAATGTCAAGTGTTCATGTCAGACCAATTCACATTCACAAACTGAAGAAGGACTTTGGTTGCATATATCTTACGTAGGGTACTGATTTGTGAAAGTCAAAGTTTTGAGGAAACGGTCATTGGAGAAAATGAAATAATGTGTTTAATGCACCATGGTGAAATTGTCATCACAGATGCCTCATAAATAAGAAGGTTGTGGGTTGGATTCAAGCGAAGACCTTTCTTTGAGTCTGCGTCCTCTTGCCTTGGATGGAGTTTTTGTATGTGTCTGTTTTTCTGTTTAATATGAATAAATGGGGTTTTCCCCATGATGGATTATGGAGCAAGAAGCGTAGGCCGGCACATGGATGCACAATTGGTTTTACAAATTAGGCAGACTGAGGTTGACTGACATTTATCTATATATGCGTCATCACAATCTACGAAATTTGGAGTAATTGCATTAACCACAGAAAATCCATACAATATAGGGAAAACATGCACACCCTACCTAGAAACCTTCTTTCTCATTTGGGGTCATCCACCTCAATTAACAAGACATGAAATAGGCAGACACAGAAGAATCAACCGTCAATATCTGCCTCTTATTTCTTAGAGGTACCCAGGATCACCTCAGAACCACAGGATGTGGATGTGACGTCGGGAAATACCGTCTACTTCACTTGTAGAGCAGAAGGCAACCCTAAACCACAGATTATCTGGCTGAGGAATAAGTAAGCCCTTATTTTAAATGTTGGACTGTCCCTGAACAAGACACTGCGCTGCAGTGGTCAAAGTATAATAGAACTGCTTTATAAATGCAGTAGTTTTAGAACTTTGACAGCAATGATGGTAATATTTTACTGTTGTGCCTTTAGTGTCTTTAGTCGTGTAATGGTACAAGGATGATTCTAAAAGATTTGCTCAAAAACAGATTAGACATGTATAAGTAACAGTGAAATTAATATAAATAATTTACCAGATGCATTTAAATTCAATGATCAAGAAGAGAAAAAGGGTTTTGAATACAATATTAACCTGTTAAGAAACTGAAAGTCTTAGTAAATCTGGGTACAGACCTATATTCAAGCCAATTTATCGTACATTCTGCTCTACTTTCACAAATTCTGCACTGCGCCCTTCACTATAAGCCGCACCACCCAAATTTCATAAAATTTTCAGAAAAAATACACATATAAAGTAAGCTGCACCTGACTATAAGCCACAGGTGGCCACTTTGAAACATGAGATCTTTATTGAACACAGGAAAATAATTTTAAATGCTGAATTACTAAACACGGCAGTAACACAGCAGTAAAATAAAATAACCATAGCAGCCTTTTCTGAACAGTGCAGCAACACATTTGTAAAATGACATTACAGTAACATGCTGGTTAAAACAACAATGAGCGTACCAGCTGTTGATCCTTAGCCTTTAATTTAAAAGCTGCATCATCAGCCATTCTTTGTGTGTTATTAATGATGAGGGTGTGCACAAGAAGCTCAAAAAGACGAAAAAATCCAGAAATAAGCTCCATCGCTCAGGGGTCCTGAGCGTGGGGAAAAAGGTAGCGGCTTATAGTCCTGAATTTATGGTAATTTAAAACTAGAAAGATAGAATTTCAAATGCTGGGATTTTGGTAAGCAATTACATTTTTAACCATGCAATCATGGCGTATTTGATATCCGTCTGTGTTTTTCTATGATGTGAACTTCTGTACCTTCCGGTATTTGTCAGCAATGCTTTAGACATGCGGGATGACAGTCGCTTGAACTTGCTGGAAGATGGAACACTGATGATCCAGGACACGCGAGAAACAGACCAAGGAGTCTACCAGTGCATGGCGAAGAACGTAGCTGGTCAGGTCAAGACGTCACAGGTTACGCTGCGCTATTTTGGAGCACCTTGTAAGTGGTTGTGTTTGGTTTCAACCATGCTAATGTCACAAAATCCATGGGGTTATTACATATTTGGCATAGCATTTTGCCTTTCTGTGTGGTAGGGTCATTGCAGCTTAACCACCATTCACACTACACGATTTTGGTCCAATCAGGCGGTCGCCAACTGGTTTTTGCTCTCCACCCCCAAATCAGGGTGAGGCAGTCTTCAGCGAGCCTGGGTCATGAAGGTTGGATGCGTCCAAGATGTCAGTCTGACTGTGAGCGACAGCCCATCTCTGAGTTGCCGAGTCAAACTGAAAATCTAACACGCTAAATAGTTGGGTTAGGATGACATAAAGAGATACAGCCAAAGAGAGCGGACACGGGGGTTGCTGCACAGAGCAGAATAATGGCAACGACAGCGGCATCTTATTTTTCTTTTCTTTTTTTTTAAGTGTTTTTTTTTTTAGTAGTGCTCAAATGACCGGAAGGGCTTGTTTGGATTGAAATACATCAGCTTGCGCATTGTTTGTGCATTTCCTGTGCCATTCTCCATGGGTTTTTGATGCAAAAATTTGTTTTGGTGACCAAGTAGCGCAGTAAGCCACATCTCCTGATATAAGTCGTATAGTGTGAACACTCTTATCGCCAACCCTACCACCCTGAAAGTCGCGTAGTATGAACAGGGCATTACGAGCTGTGTTTCCACTGATATGACTATGACCTCAGGTCAAATATGGAGCAGCCTCAATTTCATTTTGTGAATCCTTAAGTAGACTCTTTTAGAAACCGTCAAAGTGGTGATAGTAACAGTAATAAACAAAGACAACTTGCATGACCTTTTTGTTTGAACATTTAAGTGACATATTTTTAGGTTAATAACATGCCCATTCCCACTGTCTTTTTTACCCCTGCTCTATCAGCACGGCCAAGTTTTGTGATTCAACCTGAGAATACAGAGGTACTGGTAGGAGAGAGTGTGACCTTGGAGTGCAGTGCCACAGGTCAACCACAGCCCAGAGTATCTTGGACTAAAGGTGATCAGAGCCCCCTCCCCAATGATGCTCGCATAAACATCACTCCCTCTGGTGGACTGTATATCCAGAATGTGGTCCAAGCTGATGGAGGACAGTATACCTGTTTTGCATCCAATAATGTTGACACTGTCCGTGCTACTGCTTATATCATAGTGCAAGGTAAGAAAATTAAGATTCTCTCATTTTATTTTATTTCTTTGTATTATAATGTATTTTACACAACAGAAATTTCTAATCACAATAAATCAGTCAAACTTCTGGGAAATTGACCTATATTTAGGAAACAATAATTACTGTGAATCAATTTCAACTGCTGTTGTGATAATTGGACCTAAAAAAAGGAAGTACCGGTAATTAGCAGGATGACCTCTGTGGAATGTAAGAAAACAACCCATTTGTGGTGATTACAGAGGAGTTCAGTGTTATAATCCCTTCTGACCGGGTGTTTGCTAGTTTTGTATTTGTTTTCCAAAATGTGCTACCATGAGGTCATGTATGCTGCAGGCGCATCTATCCCCATAAGTTATTAAAGTAGTGTAGCTCCTTCAGGATAGTGCCTCAGTTCTCACCATGGTCAGAAGGTATGCTGTATCTTTCAGCTTATTGTCAAGTGCACCAGGAAAGGTGATTGTTGCTGTTGAATGGCAACAACCCACCGGCAGGACCAGTGTGTTTTAATTTGTAGAAGAACAGGACAAGTACCACGAGTGCCATGCAAAATGACCTACAATTGGCGACTTGTTTTTCTGTGAGGATGGCATGATAGCCTAGCATCCAAAAGTAGGTTTTGTGGTCACAGATTGTTACTGTGCAGCCTGATAGCCATTTAACAGAGACTAACATAATTAGCCGTTATCTTCACTGCACTTGTGTAAAATTTAAGAGAATCTTGAGATGTTATGGAGAATGTTCTGCTGCCTTCACTATCCTCAATCAGACCTTAATAGATGAACGAGTCAGGTTTTTACTTGAGCATTTGTTTCCAATGTTTTACTTTGGACGTACAATTTACAGTGTTTGGCATCAAGGCATCAAGATCTGTGAAGTGTATTTTAAGTTTTCCCTCAACTGTTTAAGCAGTATGTGTCTTTCCTCTAACTAACATTTCAGAAAATGTTATCATGCCACTAACTCATATTTTGTTTTGGACGTTTGTTGCAAGTTTTTTGAAATTAGTGTCATGAAATGCACGCTTAGAAGAATTCGCAAAACCACTGAGGACGTATTTGTGTTCATCCTTTATTAATTTAGAATTATTATATTAAATATTTAGGATCCTTATGTTGAAATGTAACATTTTTCTTTCTCCTTTTGCCCTAGCCATCCCACAGTTCACGCTCACGCCACAAGACCAGTCAGTCCTTGAAGGTCACACTGTAGACTTTCCCTGTGAAGCAAGTGGTTACCCCCAGCCAGTGATTGCTTGGACGCGTGGGGGCAGTCCATTACCACTTGACCACCGTCATGTGGTGTCATCTGGCGCTCTGCGCATCACAAGTGTGGAAGCTCATGATGAGGGGGAGTACGAGTGCCAAGCAATCAGCCCTGTGGGGAATGTGCGCATTGCTGTGCAGCTCAGCATCCAGCAGAGAGGTGTGTGATCATTACTCTTAAGGAATTTGCAGTCAGGAATCGGCAAAATACATCCAAATGTAGTTCCAAATAAAATACCAAGCTGATAATCGTATCAAAATAAGATACAAATTACACAGCAATATTCTACTATCCTAGTATTGAACCTCAGCAATTAAAAAAAAAAAAAAAAAAAAAAGACAAGCTGCATTTGTACAGAATTTCAACCATTATTTACATTTGACATTCTAGAAGGCCGCCTGCCCTGAAGGGTCTAGGGCGGGGGGGGGGGGGGATAAGATAACTAGAAGATCTTTAGTTTCCTCTGCATCCTCACCCATGGATAATGGAAGATGCATGCAACATAAGGTTGTCAACTATTGTAAATATCAAACAACAACTACCAGAGCTACAAAAAGTAGTTCTAGATGTTAGAAGGACACAGAAAATGAGTTCTATAAATGGTATAGGGTTTTGTGCAGCCTGCAATGTGCGATGAACTAAAAATCATGGTACAACTAATGGTGCAGATTGTAAATTCCTTGAATGAGTTGCGATGAGATATACAGTCAACAACATGCTGTACAGGACCATTTTGACAATGTTGGACATTCAAAAATAGTCAGACTAGATATAATTGTTTTCCATTTTCAATCAATCAATCAATCAATCAATCTTTATTTATATAGCGTCTGTTGCAATCAGAATTGTTTCTAGGTGCTTTACAGAATCCCAGGGCCTGACCCCCAACAAGCAACAGTGGCAAGGAAAAACTCCCCTTTAACAGGAAGAAACCTTGAGCAGGACCAGGCTCATGTAGGGGGACCCTCCTGCTGATGGCCGGCTGGGTAAAGAGAGAGGAGAGGAGAGGAGAGGAGAGGAGAGGAGAGGAGAGGAGAGAGGAGAGGAGGAGAGGAGGAGAGAGGAGGAGAGGAGGAGAGAGAGGAGGAGAGAGGAGAGAGAGGAGGAGAGAGAGAGAGAGAGCAGAGAGCAGAGAGCAGAGAGCAGAGAGCAGAGAGCATGACCCAGTGGGGTGACAGAGGCCTGTCAGGTGATCATGTTTCTGGACCCCGGCAGTCTTGGCCTATAGCAGCATGACTAAGATGTTAACCTAATAATTAGACGACCCCCTAAGAATGATAATTTGTCTGTCTAGGATAGTAACTGGAACTACAGAATTAGTGATAATAAGCTTTTTCAAAGAGGAATTTTCAGGGTCAAGAGATTTCTTCAGAAGTTAAACTTATGTACATACAGAAGTATTTAGATAAGTCTCTTCTTCAACTGGTTCCTAAGTCTATAGATCTTTGTTTAATGATCCATGTTGTGATCAGGCCACCACTTTATCCTACTGTTGGATCAATAGCTGATTTTCAATTATGTAATAAAATACAATTTAAACAGCAGTGCTCAACAATATACTTGTATTCGGTGTCTGACTTTGAACAGTAAAAAAAATAGGTCTGTAAATGTAAATTTGCATTGGGTTTGATATAAAATGTTTTTTCACATGCATAGTACTGGTCACTCCTTATGCATCATTAACACTGCATGTGTTTTTGTTTTAACTCACTCAGTAAGGCCTGTTTTCACAAATACTCCAAGGGACCTGGAAGTGGAATCTGGCAAAGACATTCACATTCCCTGTAAGGCTAAGGGCCAACCAGAACCAGTAATCACTTGGAACAAGGCAAGATAAAAATGTCCACTTATCTATTGTCACTTTATTGCTTTTGCAGTTAAGTTAGTGGGAACCATTCAAAAGCACAGCTTAAAAACATTTTTGATAACTGTTTTGTGAAAATAGAACCATTCAAGCTCTGTTTTATGAGGTTTTGAAGGACTCTAGATTAATCTATTCTAATTTTCAAAGTTATGCGGTACATGTTACATCCCTCTTTAGTATAAAGTAACACTTTAAAATCAAAGGGAGATTCACAACAAGTAGAGAAAACAATAAGACTTTGTTTACAATTTAAAAAAAAGAAAAAAAGAAAGAAAGGTCTCTCGAGTGGGAAAAGAGAGAGTCACCTAAATAAAAAGTATAAAAAGAAGCCTTCAGAAACTCACAATGCACTCACCCACACCCAAATGGATTATATCAAAAAGAACCTATGTGTGTGTAAAGTTTACAGGATCCTCCAGCCTTTCCTCAGTGCAAACCTCCACAAACAGATCTTTCACAGTCACCTTGGACTTAACAGGTTCAGCAAATTAAGACAAATTGAAATACCATCTCTCCCAGAGTTCAGAGCAGGAGACTTTTAAAAGTGTCTCCTGACATCTGGGCAGCCTACTGGAGAATAGCTAAAACCCATGCCCAGTCTGCTGGGTGTCACATTGGAGCCAATTTTCCAATTCCTGCTTGAATAGATAGAAAGGAGGGGCATGCACACAATAAACAGGCAAAAGCTTACTGACCTTGCCCTTCATGTTACAGCCCAGATTTTCATGATGTAAAGGCCAATATTTACTGAATTCAAGTAGAAGTAAATGGGGAAAAACATATTCATAGCTTCGGGTGCATTTTTCAGGTGAATATCTTGCTGAAAGGCACCTAAAAGTGAGTTTATGGTCCTACCAATAACGTTACTGAAGCAACCACTCTACCACCTGAGCTCCAGTCACCTACAGGGATGACTGTTGAAAATGTATTATTTTATAGCTGCTAAACTTTTCACACTGATGGCAAATGAAGACTATGATTGAACCGATGGTTACAATGTTTGTATCATTCTCAAGACAAGCTACTGTGAAAAAGAAAAGAAAGAAATTATATACATTTTTATAGCAATTTACAGCATATGATATTAATGCACCCAATGATTGGACAAACAATTTTAACCCATCTTGCTTCATCCATGCTCTGGCTCCAAAAAGACTCAATCTTATGAGCACACCGATGTGGTCACTTTTATGTAATGTACCTCGATAATGCACTTCTATGTTTTTACCAGAAGATGTCTCTCTCACAAAATCAAAATTCCTGAACAACATTTATTTATACTTACACACACAGTTATCATTTTAGATCAGTGTGCATAATTATGATGTACTGAAATTCAGCAAAAAAGTAATTGTATTCCTAAATGATATAAAATAGAGTACTGTTGATTTTTCACTATTAGTTATGTAAGACTTTCAATTAATCTATGATGCTCTTAATCATCATAAATTATTACTTTCAGGATGGTGTACAAGTAACAGAGAGTGGCAAGTTCCATATCAGTCCTGATGGCTATCTGGAGGTAAAGGATGTTGGCAAAGCTGACGCTGGACGCTATGAATGTGTTGCACGCAATCCTATTGGTTACCAGCTTGCTAGCATGGTGCTTACTGTTACAGGTAAATCACTTGTTAAAATAGTGGAGGTATATCCAAAAGCTCACACCAACGTTACTGCTTACGTTTCAAAATCTGCTATTTAACAAATTATAAAGTACCTACATTTAAGAATCTGTAGGTTTTGGGGTTGTTGTTTTTTTGTTTTTGTTTTTTTGCAGAAATATGAAATCTCACTGTGTTTAGTTGTGCATTGTAAAGATCTCTGCTATGCAAATTAGTGAACAATATAGTTACAATCTGGAAATCAGATTCTTTTTGGGTCCCCCTTGTGAATGTTGGTGTCCATATTGTGAATCCTCAGTTTATACACTAGTAGCTCACTCTGCTGTACATCTACAAAAATAGAACATGTAGTCAGACATTTACGGTAGCCTTGAAATGAGTAGTTCAGCAGTAAATTATTTTAGATATCTATTTTCTTATTGAAAATACATCTGGAGCATGTCAATAGCTCATGTGACTTATTGCAGTATGAATCTGCCTGTTTGACTGGCGGGACCACTCATTGATCATGATTTTATTGATAATTCATAGTTAGAAGCCCTCTTAATTGATTCGACCCAGTTCCAAGACCAACAAAGTGCAGAAGGGAAGATGAGGTTCAAAAATAAAAATAATTTATTTCGTGGGGAATGAAAAAGAAACTAAAACAGGAAAGCCAGTCGCACCGTGGCGTTGATAGTCATATGTGTGGATGGAGTGAGAGAGGGGTGAGTGCCAGCCAGCATGGGAATAAATAAGCACATGTATCATCTTCACTGATGACAGTCCCACCTCTGCTGCACCTGAAAAACAGAGCAGACCAACCAGCAACTTACCAACAACATACCCCACAACGTAGAGGGAGGGGGCCATCACATTAAGACCATGACAAGGGTCACTGTTAAGTCAACAAATATGTATGAAGCGATCATGTTGGTGGTGTGAAACTTGTTATATTATTCGGGGTTGTTGCTTCCACAAGCGGCCGAAATGAGCTTCCTCCGTAGGGTGGCTGGGCTCTCCCTTAGAGATAGGGTGAGAAGCTCTGCCATCCGGGAGGAGCTCGGAGTAGAGCCACTACTCCTCCGCGTTGAGAGGAGCCAGATGAGGTGGCTTGGGCACCTAGTTAGGATGCCCCCTGGACGCCTCCCTGGTGAGGTGTTCAGGGCATGTTCCTCCGGTAGGAGACCCCTGGGAAGACCCAGGACACGTTGGAGAGACAATGTCTCTCGACTGGTCTGGGAACGCCTGGGGATCCCTCCGGATGAGCTGGAAGAGGTAGCTGGGGAGAGGGAAGTCTGGGCTTCTCTTCTTAGGCTGCTTCCCCCGGATAAGCGGTAGAGGATAGATGGATGGATGGATGGATGGATGGATGTTGCTTCCTTCCAATTCATGTTTAGTTCTCACATCATGATTTAATCTGATATAACTTCAGCATGAGCTTAATTCATTTTCATATTAACTAAAAGTATCAAGAAATGGATTTGAATTCATGCTTTTTTTCCCCCATTTTTGCCTTACAGAACAGTATTCTGCCTATGAAAGTCTCAGCAAGTTTAGAGCTTCAATATGATATTGGTGAAATACCAACTTAAAAACCTTTTATATGAAACTTCTCAAAGGATTTAAAGAGTTAAACAGTTAAAATGTACTGATCAATGCCTCTTCAATTTCCTTGAATATAATAAGCATGAGCCTTTCTGTGTACTCACACAGTTCTTCCAATCAGTAGAGAAGGGGACACCTTTGTCAGCACATCCATAGAGCAGGCCATTCGGAACGTGGACAGTGCTATTGAGTCCACAAGGAGACGCCTTTTTGATGGGTAATACATCCACAGGCAATGCACATCCTCTCATTTGCTGGTTTACACTGCGTATGCGCACACAGACACACTCACACTGTGCCTAAATTTAGTCCAGTGATACACTAATATTCAGTGATACTGTTGATTCGAAGTTTCATTTCCATACTGATTTACATAGCATAAGGAACATGTTAACACAGGTGTAATCTTAATAAAGACAAATGGATTTCTACATGTATTACATTAAAAAGGTAAAGAGGAGATATGCATCTTGGCTAATAGCAGGGTGGTCTCTGATAATAACAGACATTATTGGAGAAAGTAAATGTTGGTGGAATTTGTGTCATTAGAGTAACAGTATCATTTTTAGAGAAAGAGAAATATTTGAGTGCATTTGACATATTCAGTTTCCTCATCTAGCTCAGGTGATTTCAATGATTTGTAGGTAATTTAAAAATAGACACAAAGGCAGGAGCAGTGACGTGCTCATGGTTGATGTTATCTGTTGACGTGTCTTGGGTGTCTGATCAGGTTTCTAAACAGTTAATAATTACTCCCCCTTTTTTTCACTTTGTCATCCCTCCAGTCAGCCTCGTACCCCTGGAGAACTTCTTGCACTTTTCCGGTATCCACGTGATCCCTACACTGTGGAGCAGGCTCGTGCTGGAGAGATCTTCGAGCAGACGCTTCTGCTTATCCAAAACCATGTAAACCAGGGCCTTACAGTTGACACAAATGGCACTGGTAAGTCATAAGATATTTCATTGCCATCAAGCAGGGAATGGTGGTTCAGTGGTTAGCACTGTCGGCTCACAGCAAGAAGGTTCCTGGTTTGAATCCTCCTTTCTGTGCTGATTTTGCATATTGTCAAGAGACGGGTGAATCAGCTGACTCGGTGTGTTTAAATAGTTGGATTAACATCACTTCATCACCTGCTTCACTTGTATTTGCGAACAAATTATTGTATTTAAGATTGACTTCAAATACGGCACCACTCTGAAGCCCGTTTTTCTTTAAGAGAAGTCAGAAATATGAGAAAAAAATCTAAATTATCAAGAGTCTTAATTATGAGGAAAAAAATCTAAATGATCAAGAGTCTTAACTATGAGGAAAAAAATCATGGTATCATGAGATAAGAACATTGAGATTATGAGCAGTCGTAATTATGAGTTTAAAGAATCAAAATCATAATTTTTAAAAGAGCCAGTTTAAATGATGGGACGCTGGAGCACAACTAGGGATGAACAAAAATACATAAAAATGCATTTCAAAATAAAATTAAAAATGTCTAACTTATGTTTGTATTGAAAATAACTCTCCAAGAGATTCTACAAGCCTTACTCCCTCTCTTTAAAGTCCAGTGTTAATACCTATCTGTTCAAGACTGCTTTTATCCTCATATCCTTAGAATAATCACATTATTGAACCAGGGCTTAAGTGTAAATGCAATAGCATGGCAACAGTTTGGACTCATCACAGAAACTGCTTTTGTACAGTATTTCAACTGCATTTTAGGAACCATTTAACAAGAGAAACAATTAATCAACTGATAATTAACATTGTTGCAGCTCAGTCATTTATATGAACCATGAATGACCATTTCAGCATTTAAGTGTTTTTAAATCAATAATTTAGACACATCCAACTAGCATTTAGGATTTCAATGGCGTGTGGATATTGGGTTCACTAGATCTTATCCTCACACACAACTGATCATCAAAGCAAGTAATCAAGTCATACTATTAACATGCAAACAGTAATTTAGAAGTGGTAAATTGCATTTGTACTGTGATATTAATTGGTTGTATCACCAGAGAGTTGTTAACCAGAGAACAAAAAAGTCCATACTTCCTATTTTATGTGATGGTCTTGTTGTTTCATCTTTAGTTCATGCTTTTCAAACTAACTTTTCAAAGTCCACAGTCCAACAAATGACAATGAGCACTCTGCTGGAGGAGGTGAATGATAAAAGGATGTTGATTCATGAAACTCAAGTCCTTCTTTGTGCTCTCAAAAAATGAAGCAATTCAAAGTGATCCTTTCTGTGTTGCCTACTCAAACACCTCAACATCTTCTGTGAAGATAAAAGAGACACTATCTGGGATTTAGTGTTGTACACTTGTATACCAAATTTTATGTCAGTCAAATGTGGGAGGGGCTTTACGGCACACAGGTGAAACTTTGCAGATGTACCATGTCAGGTAAAAAAAAGAAGAGTTGTAGAGCATGTTTAGGCCGTTAAAAAGCAAATAAGTTTGTGTAACAACTTCCTCCTCAAATTCATCCAGGAAATTAATTCTTAAAATAATCAATCATCTAAATGCTATTTTCTCTTAAGAGTTACTCAGGACATGGGAGATACTAATTCAAATGACAAAGGAGCCAATAATAGTTGTATTATTACCCTAACCCAAAGCAGCAAAAGCAAAAACTATTGAGCACATAACAAAGATTATTGATTTTGGGTGATATTGACATTGTCTCATTTTGTTACCTCACAGCATTTCGTTACAATGACCTAGTGTCCCCTCACTTTTTGGATGTCATCGCCAACCTATCTGGTTGCACAGCTCACCGCCGCTTCAATAACTGCTCCGACATTTGCTTTCATCAGAAGTATCGCAGCCATGATGGGACTTGCAATAACCTGCAGCACCCAATGTGGGGTGCATCACTCACTGCTTTCGACCGACTCCTGAAATCAGTCTATGACAATGGCTTTAACTTGCCAAGGGGGGCTACTGAGGGGCTACATAATGGATATAGGTTGCCACTACCAAGACTGGTGTCTACAACAATGATTGGAACAGAGACAATCACTCCTGATGATCGCTACACTCACATGCTGATGCAGTGGGGTCAGTTTCTTGACCATGACTTGGATGCTACAGTGGCAGCACTCAGCCAGTCACGGTTTTCTGATGGCCATCTCTGCACTCAGGTCTGCACGAATGACCCCCCTTGCTTTCCAATTCAATTTCCCCCCAATGACCCACGGCAATTGCGCACTGGTGCCCACTGCATGTTCTTTGTCAGATCTAGTCCTGTGTGTGGCAGTGGCATGACTTCTCTTCTAATGAACAGCGTGTATCCAAGAGAACAAATCAACCAGCTGACCTCTTACATCGATGCCTCTAATGTTTATGGCAGCTCCAGGCATGAATCTGAAGAGATCAGAGATTTGGCAAGCCAAAGGGGACTACTCCGGCAAGGTATCATACAGCGAACAGGAAAGCCACTTCTTCCTTTTGCCACAGGGCCACCCACGGAGTGTATGAGGGATGAAAATGAGAGCCCCATTCCGTGTTTTTTAGCGGGAGATCACCGTGCTAATGAGCAGCTTGGACTGACTGCCATGCACACAGTGTGGTTCAGGGAACACAATCGCATAGCTACAGAGTTACTGAGGTTGAACCCTCACTGGGACGGAGATACCATCTACCATGAAGCCAGAAAGATAGTGGGGGCCCAGATGCAGCACGTCACCTACTCTCACTGGTTGCCAAAGGTAATATCGACCAGACTAAGTAAAATGTGTCTTCTATGTTAATATTGAATCTTCAGTTAAGATTCTAACTCAATAAAATGCATTTTGTTGTCAAGGTAATGCATCCAGAAACATTTTAGTAGATTATCAATGCTTAACAAGAACCAAAGCTGTGACATTCCTTTTCTCATCTTCCAGATCCTCGGTGAGGCAGGAATGAGAATGATGGGATCATACACTGGTTACAACCCCAATATTAATGCTGCTATCTTTAATGCTTTTGCCACTGCTGCCTTCCGCTTTGGGCACACTCTCATCAACCCAATCCTGTACCGTTTGGATGAAGACTTCCAGCCCATTGCACAGGGACACGTCTCTCTCCATCGGGCCTTCTTCTCACCCTTTCGAATTGTAAATGAGGGTGGTATCGACCCACTCCTTCGGGGGCTATTTGGTGTTGCTGGCAAAATGCGGGTTTCAACACAACTGTTAAATACGGAGCTGACGGAGAGGCTGTTTTCAATGTCCCATGCTGTAGCTCTGGATCTGGCTGCAATGAATATACAGAGAGGAAGGGACCATGGCATACCATCATACAATGATTACAGGACATTTTGCAATCTTACCTCAGCTCACACCTTTGATGATTTAAGGAATGAAATTAAGAATTCCAACGTCAGAGAGAAAATTCAAAGGTAAAACTTGGATGATTTAAATTGTTAATAAACTAAGTGATGTTTAAGCTCTATTCCTGTTTGTAAGGCATTTAAGGTTTAACCTTCAGATGTTATTTTCTTACAGTTAGAGCTACATAAAAGACTGGAGATACTGATGAATGTGCTCATTTTAGTAATTATTTGTCCTGTGTGACAGACTCTATGGCACACCTCTTAACATCGACTTATTTCCTGCATTGATGGCTGAAGATCTGGTGCCTGGTAGTAGACTTGGGCCCACTCTCATGTGCTTGCTGGTCACTCAGTTCAAACGCTTACGGGATGGAGACAGGTGCCCATTAAATCAAAATACAAATACCAAATACTACCCAGCTCAAATTGTTCAAAATGACATTTATGCCATTGTACTGCAGCTATGATTACTCTTATTGCTGTTTTCAGATTTTAAAATTGAGGCAGAATACAGATAGTAATTATAAATAAATCTCTGATAATTTATTGATCTTGGCCAGTTCAGGTCATTTTAGAATATTGTGAAACCAATATTTTCTCTCTGTATATTTAGGTTTTGGTATGAAAATCCAGGCGTGTTTTCACCAGCCCAGCTTACTCAGTTGAAACAGGCATCTCTGGCAAGGGTGCTGTGCGATAATGGGGACAATATCACACGCGTCCAACAGGACGTGTTTCAGGTGGCTGTGCCTCCTCATGGGTATAGCAGCTGTGACGATATCCCTAAAATCGATCTTCGCATGTGGCAAGACTGCTGTGAAGGTAAGGGACACATCTTATTCTGACGCAAAGCTCATATTTTATCTATGTAGACAAGAATTGCATTTGTGCATTAAAAACATTGCAGGCATCATTTTGGACGCACCAAAGCATTTACATTTTACAGGTGTTCATTATCAGTAAAGTGCCGTAAATTCTGTACTATAAGCAGATACTTTTTTCTCATGCTTTTACCCCTGTGGTTTATACAGTGATATGGTTTATTTATGGATTTTTGGGGCTTCCTTAATTTGAATGGATATTTACGGCTGGGCAACCACCAGGGGGCGCTCGAGCAGCCCAAGACAGGAAAAGATACTGTAAAGCTCCAAGGAAAATGCTAGTTTAATTGTTTTGAACGGTCTTTTTGTGGTTTATGTGGATACCCTCATCATTGATAGCACTTGAAAAAATGCTTATGATGCAGTTTTTAAGTTCAAGGCTCATCATTGTTTTAAGCGGCATGTAACTGTAATGTCATCTTACAGATGTGTTGCTGCACTGTACAGAAAAAAAGCTGCTATAGTTATCTCATTTTACTGCTGTGTTACAGCTGTGTTGCTGCCGTGTTTAGTAATTCAACATTTAAAATTATCTGTCTGTGGCTCATAGTCGGGTGTGGTTATGTGTAGTTTTTCTTACATTTTATGAAATCTAGGTGGTGCAGCTTAAAGTCATGTGCGCTTTGTAGTGCAGAATTTACAGTACACATATCATGCAAAAAAAATTCCATTTCATTCCAAATCTGCTTTTTCCCAAATTGGGTTTGCTACATCTATTTCCTTTGACATATGAACACCACTTGGAGCCATATCCTGCAGACTCTTTTGGGGTTTTTGTTCCGCAAGAAACTTGTTGTCAAGAGAGTTCCTCTGTTTTTCTCCTTTTGGCATTTTTGTCTCAGCCTTACTGTTCTCTTTACTGTTCTCTTTAGACCCTTTTACCTGCATAAAAATCTCATGTCTTGGGTCGGTTCGACACTATGTTTGGCTACAGGAGCGTCAATAGAAACACATGTATGAAGTACGTCATGCTTGGGAAATCTCTCCGGTTAGGGAACCTGTAACTTGTGTAGTGATGTGGCACAGCTACTTTTTCTGTCCATTCTAAAACGTTCATAGTTTTGTAACTCATTAGTTTGTTTTTGTATTGATACCAAGTCATTTTTTTTTGGTATTGTTGTTTTTGGGGTTGTTTTTTGTCTTTTTTCCCCCCTTTTTGGGTTTGTTTGGTAGTTATTTGGCTGTCTTGTTGTCTTTCTGTGATTGTTTGTTAGTTTGTCGGTTTCCCAGCAGTCGGATCCAACATTTATCTGGAAAATCAAGTCTTGATATTCATCATGATACAGGATGGTTTCACTGAGCTCATCCTGGCGGAACAAAACTGTTCAACACAAAAAGGCATTTAGGATGACAAGGCAACAAGAAGAAACCTTGAGCAGAACTGTCTGGCCGGCTCGCTGGCTGGGTAAAAGAGGAGAAGGGGGAGGATAGTTTAAAAAATGAATAGACACATGTGCAAATGCATTTATTACAATAAGCTATTGTTATAAGAGATGAGTGGAGGTGAGGCATGATTTAGCTAGAAATATGATTGCAACTCCAGAATCACTGACTAAAAGCTTTCTGAAAGAGGAAGTTTATACGTCTAATCTTAAAAGTACCTTGGGAGTCAGCCTTCCATACCTGGACAGGGAGCCGGTTCCACAGCTGGGGGACCTGTTAGCTAAATGCTATGTTATACTAAGACTGTATTCTGAGCGTGGAAGAATCCTAACTCATAAATTCAAAAGTTATTTATTAAAGATTGATAGAACAGGAGTAGGTTCTGAGGGAACACTAACATATGTTCTACCTCCACACCAGATCAAAAACATGATTAAAGCTATGAGTCGGTTGATTTGTAGGTGGGAAGAAACCAACTCTCAAGGAATGAAACAAAACCATTCAAAAAAACTGTAATTTATGATATCTTTCATAAACCTTAAAGTCACCTACAATAATGTTCTAAGCATTAAGTCAGACAGGAAGTCTCAGTACTCAGACAGGAATTCTGAATGTGGCCCAGCAGGGGGCCGATACACAACTACAAACAGAACTGGATTTTGTGTCCTCCATTTCAACATGGTAATCATGTGTTGTCTGTTGTTGAATTCCAACAGATTGCAGAACCAAGGGTCAATTCAATGCACTGTCTTACCATTTTAGAGGACGCAGATCAGCTGAACACAGCCACATTGAGGAAAAACCTGCCGCAAGCATCCCGCAAAAGAGGTAACAAGGCAAGATGTAACTATCCCATCTATATGCACAGTAATTCATGTATTTTAATAATTATATACGGAACAGTATTCAAGCAATACATGACACTGGTGGTTAGCATTGTCACCTCAAAGCAAGAAGGTTTCCAACATAAATCACCAGGGGGACAGTTTGTGGAGTTTGTATGGTGAACAGGGGAATTGGATGACATAATTTTTCCTTAGGTGCATCCTTATATGATGATGACGATGATTCTAACTTTATATTTTAGCAGAAAAATATTTAAAAAAAACATCAAAGAAAGCATGGGCAACAGCATTTACACATTAAAAGTTTTTTTTTTTTTGTTTAAATGGGAGGTTTGAGACCCTTTTCAAAATCATCATCTGTGGATCCCTTTGATTTTCCGGGAGAGTATTCCACAATAGCGGAGCAGAGGAGTTGTTGGTTGCAATATGCTGGTGACACTTCCAGGGTATTCTCAAAACACTCTGGAAGAGTTCAGGTGGATGAGAAGGCCTGTTTTTTTAAGTGATACATAGATCCATTAACATTAAATGCAGTATGGAAATTTGAAAATGTTTTAATTTAATCCCCCCTGCAAATAATTAGATATTATTATTATTATTATTATTATTGTAATTTATTGTAATATTTCACTCCACCTTCAATTAACGTACCATTTTTAAGCTGCGGACACAGTAATTCTTCACTCGCATGACATGATAATGTAATTCCATTTTAAGAGTCTTTATATGAATTCCAAAAGATTACAACTCACATAACGTAAGGTAAGAAAACTTTGTGCTCCCATACTTAATGCAGCTCACCTGAACTGACGCTGCGCATGCTCTCTTAAGTCAATCTCAGGGAGCGTCATCCAAAACTTTACGTCAACAATCATTTTTATGTTATGAGTTACACAATAACATGTACCTTGCATCAAACAAATACAAATTGCAAACATAAATTGCATGTCATTTTTACACACATCAATTCTGCTCTATGGCTCTTACAATTATTATCATTATTATTATTGTTATTATTATTATTATTATTATTATTATTATTATTATTATTATTAGATAAATAGATCTAATTGAAGGGGGACTTAAATACATTATTATTATTATTATTATTATTATTATTATTATTATTATTATTATTATTATTATTATTATTATTATTATTATACTTGTTAAGAATATTTTGATACAAAAAATAACCAATAAAAGGCAGTGGCCTACAGCTTCTTCTGTGGTGTTTTGCAGCAGGATGTGGTGATGGATCTATTAAGAGAACTGGATACTGTGTTGAGGAGTACCCCCATAGAGGCTGAGATTGCACAGTAGCATTTCCGACTAGCATACCAAACAAACACTCAGCTTCTCCCTGGCTCATTTGACAGTTTCTGTGGTCATAGCAGGCGGGTTCATGAGCTTGTTCATGGATAATTGTGGCTGAGTCACTGCAATGACTGTAAAGAGGAGACAGCATTTAAGTAAATTATAAAGTAAACTATAAAGTACTGTATAGCAATTTAAAAGAGAAAGAAAAACACAATGATGAATAAACAGCTATATGTTCCTGTTAGAGGTGTGTATATGTGAAATGGGTATAATAAATAATTAAAAATGAGGTGGTAGTTGATATATCAACTAACATTTATTTTTTTATACAATGCGACAATTAAGACAAAGTCTTCTTTTTTGAAAATGAATGTTTCGGACATATCCATTCATTCATTTGATTAATAATTACAGGTAATTGAATTAATAACAATTAACAAAGATTAATTATTCTCTTTAGTGTCGTTGCCAATGATTGATAAGTCACCAGACAGTAGATATGTTGTTTATACTAAATAGTAGTAATATTGTAAATTCTGCACTATAAGCCACTACCTTTCTCCCATGATTTGACCCCTGCGGGTTATGGCTTAAGATGCGGCTTTATGAAGTTTCCCTACTTTGAATGGATATTTGTGGCCACCAGAGGGCGCTCGAGCAGCAGAATAGCAAGACAGACAGGTTGAAGAGATACTGTAAAATGCTCAGGAAGATGCTAGTTTAATCATGTTTTGAACAGTCTTTTTGCGCATCATGTGCACACCCTCACCATTGATAACACACAAATAAATGCTTGTGATGCAGCTTTTAAATCAGAGGCTAACGATCGACAGCTGGTACACTCGTTATTGTTTTAACCAGCATGTTACTGTAATGTTCTTTTACAGCTGTGATACTGCACTGTTCAGAAAAAGCTGCTATGGTTATCTCATTTTACTGCTGTGTTACTGCCGCGTTTCTGCCATGTTTAATAATTCAACATTTAAAATAATCTTCCTGTGACTTATAGTCAGGTGCGGGTAATAAGTGTATTTTTTTCTTAAATTGTATTCAATTTGGGTGGCTTAGAGTCAGGTGCGCTCTATAGTGTGGAATCTCCTCCCTTTCCCCCAGCCTTTGACCTCACAACTTATTGTCTTTGCAGCAAGATTTTCACAATAAGTCTAAATTCCCTCTTGTTTTGCCTACAACTTTGTGAATCAATGCGCAAGTAGTAAAAGGTTTCTCTGTTTCCGTATGTGAAAATATGAAGTTTTATATAGCATGTATTGTTAGCAGGCTAAATAAAATGCAAGTTGGCTAAGAAAATTGACAGTTAACATTTGTGTATTTGTAAAAATAGCACATTGTTGCAAGCCTTGATCCACTATTGGATGTGTCACACATGAACGTGCTGACAGACTCTGTCGTGTTGCTCTGTATCATGTACACAATGTTGATAATAATACACTCAGATAAAAACTTAATTGAAGAAAGGAACATAATGATTAAAATAAGGGTAATTTTAAAAGGCCTTACTAGTACATTTATGTAGCTACAAACCATTTATTCGCTGAGTTATAGGCGTCTCTTTCATGTTAGTCAATGGGGGAAAATGTATTTTTAGGGCCCAATGGATGCCCGTGACTGATGGCATATTTGCAGTACCATGGTTTGTCCAGCAGGCCATTTTTGCTTGAAACGTTTTAGGTTCCGGTATCCATTTCTCTCATTTGATCCAATGTTGCATTGCCACAAGAAAGAAGCGCCATGCCTGGTAGTCCGAAGCCATAATTCCTGCTTCTGAAAGTGTGGATTGTTCACTCCATTTCAAAGAAATAACATTGACTCAAGTGCAGGAATTAGAATTTTAAGTGACATGTTCATTATTAGTGGGAGAATGGAACCAGAGATTGAGTTGAGCAGCTGTATGCATATGGTTCTGTTGTATTGATGGAGGTGAGCAAACCTGTGAAATTACAGTATTGGTTGGTCTACATTCCTAGCCTTGCCTATTGCTGGGCCCAGGCAGTGAAGGAGCTTAAGTATCCAAGAGATGCTCGGAGTTGAGAGAAGCTGGTTAAGGTGGGACTAGCATTTGGTTAGGGTGCTTCAAAGTCACATGAGACATTCCACAAATGTCCAGTTGTGAGGAGAACCCAGGGCAGATCCAGAAATAGCTCGCAGAATTACATTTACCACCTTTTCCTGGAACGTCTGGGTTTTCTCCAGGGGAGAGGACTTTAGCCAAAATAAAAAGAACAGACCAAGTTTTGAAAATTCTGTGACTTTAGTTGATATATACTATTACTCTATAAGTACCAAAAAGCATAACATTTCTACATGTTTTTGCAGTGCAAGTAAAACCAGTCTAGAAAGTCTTGGGAACATTACAATGACCTCAAGAAAAAGCACTAAACCTTCCATCAATGACTTCCAGGACTTTGTCTCCATGATGCAAAAGACAATTACTGGTTTACGAAAGCAGGTAGTTTTTTTTTTCTACTCTTTTCTTAGTACACAGTTCTCTAATCGGATTGATCTGATAGGATAATGTGTTTGTCAAAATGATGAAATACATCCCATGTTTTTGTTTACAGATTAAACGACTTGAGAACCGTCTAAGCAAGACTGAATGTACTGATAATAATGGACAGGAGCGAAAAGATGGGGAACGGTGGAAAAAGGACTCTTGCACCTTATGTGAATGCAAAGTAAGTTTTCTAGCTAAATCTTTATGTACTTTATGTTGAACCCATTACATTCAACACCCTGATGAACCAATTGTGTCGACTTGACGTTTTAATACTGATGCCTCTCTGACAAAACCTGCAGTCATCTGACTGCTCATTTCACTTCCTTACATTTTTGTTGTTGTTGTTCCTCACCACATCAGAATCTTATTTGGATTATTGTATATTTGTACGGGTACAGTGCAAATTGCTTGTAGTGTGATCATATTGATGTAGAGTAGCTCTTAAAAGGGAACAAATGTTCTCAATGATACTAATGTTTAATTTACTCTAATCTTTCACTCCCCCCAGGATGCCCAGGTGACGTGTTTCATTGAATCCTGTCCACCAGCTGGATGCAAACAGCCAGTCAAGCTAAAAGGCCTCTGTTGTGCAGTGTGCATACAACACAAAGATGTAGATGAGTGGCCAAAGACAGTCAAGAGCCATGAGTAACTAAGCAACCCTGTAGATCGTTGTCACAGAAACGACCCTGCATGAAAATTTACATTCACAATTTACATTCACAAGGAGAGAGAATGAGACTTATGATGGTTTGCAAATCCACCATGTCTATAGACCAAAATGAATTGTTTGTTTGTGTGTTTGGTTAGGTTTTTAATGCTGTCTTTTCCAGAACCAGCTGTGTGGGGTCAAATTTGGTAATTATCTGGCTAGGCTTGTAAAATTGAAATTTTGAACCATTACTGGGTGAATGGATGGGTAAGGTTTATAGAAGGAGGAAGGGGGCATCCACGTACTCTACTGAACCCTCTGAAGTGTAACTGCCATTTTGTTGGCTTTCCTGTGATAAAGTAAACAACAGGGTCCCGTACTGTCAGAGCGTAGGAAAGATCTTGTCTCTGAAATTTCTCAGGTTAAAAATGCCGAAAACTGGTGCTATTTTCTTTCTTGTTAACAATTTGGTCACTAAATCCAAAACTTCAAATTCTTGTCTTTTGTAGGCCAAACAACCAATGTACACTCATTGTATGCATTTTTATGTTTTTTTTTTTTTTTTTTAAAAACACTAGTTATACATACATTTTATTACTACTTTATCCTTTCTATCTAAAGTGCTTTAGTATAAAAAAGGCTTTCATATTATATTTCCAATGTTTTGTAATGTAAAAGAGATGTCTACTGATTACTGCTCCATTATGCATTGACAAAATGGGGATTTCCCTTTGTCTAGGTTTTGCTGGTCTGTTCTGAACTTAGTTATGTTATACACCCATTCCAGGACACCAATACCAGCACTTGCACTGTTATGCTTTTTTCATATTTGCTTCCATAAAGCAGTGACAGTAAGGACCTTAACCACTTTTTTGTGTCTAATTATGTTGCACAGTCTTGCAAAGCCAAATGTTATTTGCTCTCTGAATGACTGAAAGATGAAGAATTTACTTTTCTTGTCAGGCCCTTCAGAAATTACACTTGATTCAATTGGTATTTAACAGATACCTCTGAGGGATCTTATGAATTTACTTGGACTGAAATTATGTATATGTCATCATAAATTATGTTAAAAATCAGTTTCAAATCCTAATTCATTTATTGTTCATCTGGAAAACTTCAAAATGGCTTAAATCGCAAAAGGTGTTTTTTTTTACATATGCATGTTTTAATAAAAAATGAACTATTTTTTATGATGACAACAGAGCATTAATTTTGTCTTTTTGTTGTCCTCCCAAATTTAGGCAAGCTTGAGAACTTAAAACAAATTATTTCCTGAAGGGGCTGACATATTGAGCAGTACTTCCCCTCCCACGATTCCTTACATCGTTTTTTTTTTTTGTGGGGTTTGTTAGTCTTGTTTTTCACAATTGAAAGTCTGTAACCTCTTGTTTCCAACCTTTCCTTTGGGAGAGAGTTTGTGTACCTTGTTGCGATGTGTCTGCATAGATCATAAAGCAAAGTTGTGCTCACATTTCTTTGTCTTGTTAAAGTATCTGAGAGCTGGCTGTCATTTTTCAGCAGAATACATGCAGTGTGGACTCTGACCCTACTTTGCTCTAATTAAAGCCATATGAGATGGAAAGGGAAGGTCAAGTTTAGAGACGTGTAATAATTTATATGATACAATGTAAATCAGGTGTGAACATCACCTTTACTATTATTGCCAATAGGTTTTTGTGAGAAGAAAATCTTACTGTTTAAAGACAACTCAATGAAGGACATGCACTGGTCACAATTCTGTGTTTGTTATTCTAATTTTAGAGATGCAAATGCAGTGTTCTTTCCTGTTTTCTGCATGATGACAATAACACTCCAAATGGCTTAAGCTGGTGGTAAAGTATCACAATATTTCAACATGCTATAATACCACATTGTTTACAATTCTGTTTTTCCATCTTTCGTTTTGGTTCCTTCAAGGACAGTGACACCATCTATGTGTGCTCCAAATTGTGTATGTTAACTCATTTTGAAATGTTTCCATAAGACTTTATATCACTGTCTGTAAATGTCATTAACATTCACGTGTCAACAGATGTAACAACAGATGATTTATGTAAAATTCCTGTGTGCTGTAGGTTATTTGAAGACTAAATTGTGTGTATCCTGCAATGGACTGGCAACTACAGGTGACTACATGGAGAGACTCCAGCGCACCTCTAAACCTGGTTATAAAATGGATGGATTGACAGTCTTATAGCGTTCATGACATTTCTATTTTATGGTTATTATTAGCAGAGCTGGAGACTTTCCGGGGCTAGAGGGGAAATAGAGTCTGCTTAGATTGCAACTATCAACTGGACATAGCTGTAATATGGAAACATCTGATATATATGAAGAGATATTCTAGTCAATTTACCAGTAATTTGAGAGCTTAACTGCAGTGGCTGCATCAAACCTTTTAAACTGAATGTGAGGTGGTTGCTGTTACTTTGTACGAGCAGTCCACCTAGGATGATTCCGCTTCCTCTTCATGACTTTCAGAAACACTCAGTCAACAACTCTTGCAGCCTGTCTGACAGATTTTTCAATGCAGGTTTTTCTCCTTGAACCTGATTAGATTCATACATACGAAATATACATCAAGTGTTTCCTCGCTTGTGTTTGGCTCTGTGTTCTGAGGGAACTGTTACCCCGTGCGCAGCAATAAAGGAATGAAATCAGTTCTATTTACAGTACTTCTGAGAGGAGTTAGATTTGAGTCAGCACAAATCTTGGCCAATGTTTCTTTTCAAGATCTGTTAGCTCTTTCCACTTGAAATGTGGATGGTACACTGACCTATATCTGGACCGTAATCCCATTTGCTTCTCAACCTCTTCCAGTTCTTTATTTTTAAAATGTTAAAATTCTCTGTTCTGACCACTTTAGGAAAACCATATCTTGGAATATGTACATGGTTGTATATTTTACAACATTGCTGGCAGTTTCAGTTTTACATGGGACTGCTTCTGTCAGGATCCTGGGTGTTTCTTTTGGGTTTCTTTGGTGTGTTTTCCCTGTTCCTGCTCTGTCCTGCCTCCAGGAGGCGTGGTGGAGCCTCTTTCACACAGCTGGCACCGGTGACAGCCACACCTGCTGTCAATAACCAATGACTGGCTGTTTAGGCACCGGGCTCCTGTTCACCAGTGTCTGATCTTTCCGTTAGTTTGTGCTTCACTCTCACGGTCACCACACCTCCCTCCTTTCGTGAAGAATTTTGCAGGAACTTTTCCCTGTGCCGAGCGGATTTTTCCTCCTCGCACCGTTTTAGGCTTCTTTCATTTAAAATAAACCCTTTTGAGACAGAGGCTGTTTCCTGTCTGCATTCAGGTCCTTTTCGAACTAAACCGTAACAGCTTCAATCAATTTGGTAAATTAATCTGTAATCACCAACAAATATCTGTATCTCTGTTTTCAGGTCCCATGTCTGTGTAGTCAATGGTTATTTTTTGATTGGGAGCTTCCGGTATAGGAAAAGCTCCCATTCCTGTTTTCACTGCTTTCTTAGGATTACAATATTTACAAGTTTTACATAAACTTATATAATCTTTTATCAGTGCTTTCATATGGGTGTAGTCCGCAATCAAGCTATAATAAAACAAAATTAAATCAAATGGCCACTGAGGCACCTATGTTATAAATTTACGCAGGATTTAACAGAGTCCATTGTCCAGGCAACAGTATAGTTTCATAATAATTATTTTCCATGAAAAAGCAAACAAATTAAAAAAAAAAAAAAAAAGCCCCTTTGCTGCCTCTTTTGCCCTGGTAAAAACCAGTGTCTGCCTACCCATAGACGCAATCTTACCCAGTGCACTCCAGCTGTCCAGTACTTTCAAAATAAAAGCATGGTCAAATACCCAAAATAATTCAAATAATATGAAATCTAAAAAAAATTAAAGGTGTATTCACCAAAACCAAACTACAAAAAATAATAGGTGATTAAACATTACAGGCTTCAGCAATAATGGGGATGCCACAATTCTACCATACCCCTCTATATACCTTTTATAGAACAATGTCCTGGTTCAAGAGCTTCTATGGTGTTCATGGTACTAATTCAGCTGGAAGCACCAATCTTCGATCAGGTGCACTCCACAGTCCTTTCTCTGTTGCCTCCTTTTCTTTACATTTGTCAATCAATCAGTCAATGAATCTTTATTTATATAGCGTCTGTTACTATCAAAATTGTTTCTAGGTGCTTTACAGAATCCCAAGGCCTGACCCCCCCCACCCAACACGCAACAGTGGGAAGGAAACACTCCCCTTTAACAGGAAGAAACCTTGAGCAGGACTAGGCACATGTAGGGGGACCCTCCTGCTGATGGCCGGCTGGGTAGAGAGAGAGAAGGGGGAGGACAGGTAGAGGAGAGAATAGGCAGAGATCAGGGAAATACATTAATAATGCAAGCTGCCGGTATAAGAGTAGAGTGGTTCAGCAGGGTCAGAGGTCAGCAGGCCAGCATGAAGCTATATCTGTCCTGTACCTGGACAGGGAGCTGGTTCCACAGCAGGTGGGGCTGGTGGCTAAATGCACAGCCCCCCATTCTACCTTTAAAGACTCTGGGGACCAGAAGTAAACCAGCATTCTGAGAACGGAGTGGTTTATAAGGTGTCACTAGCTCCTCTAGGTAGGATAGAGCTAGACCTCTGAGGACCTTGTAAGTCAGAAGATGTGTGTTGCTCATACGGTCCCAATGACCTCGGCAGTGTTTTTAACTCTTCAACTGTCATTGTAGGTAATAGAGGACATTTGGATCATATTATGAGAAACCTCCTGACAGCCAGCAGCTGCTTTTGCTGCTCTGTCTGCTACATCATTTCCTGCAGAAGTTTTGCTTCCTGTTCTATCATGTCCTTTATCCTCGACTATTAAAACTTTAGCTGGTAGCATGAAAGCAGCTGCCAAATTAATTATAGCATCTTTATGTTTTCCTAGTTCCCCTGTACTGATTAGGAATCCAGTTTTGTACCACCTGACCAGCTCATGGTGTACAGTTCCATATGCATAAGAAGAGTCTGTATATACTGTACTTATTTCCAATGCTTTTGAGATTGTGGCTGTAACTGTTACAGCCACAGTCTGTTCTTTTTTTAGAGAAGGATCGCTCTCAACTCTTCCTGATGCCACTGTTTCCCATCCTTTCCACTGCTGCATATCCTACCTGCAGTCCAAGGTCCTTGTGCCTGAAACAGCACCCAACCCATGTGCACCCATGTGTTTTCTTCCGGTAGCGGTTCTGTCTTTAAGTCATGTCTTTAAGTCATGAGTTTCAGGTCAGTTTGTGTTTTTTCGGCACATATGTGTGGTGGTATATGTGAATGCTCTGGATGTGAGGGGATGTGCCATCACTACATGGCATATGATCATATGATCACTCTAGATGGTATCTCATTAACATCTAGTGACTGGAGGAATCGAGGAGTAACTTTTGATCAAAATCTCTCCTTCAACTCACACATTAAATTAGTCTCTAGAAGTGCCTTTTTTCACCTGAGGAACATCTCAAAGATCAGGAAGCTAATGACATGGCATGATGCTGAAAAGTTAATTCATGCTTTTCTTACTTCCAGGCTGGACTATTGTAATTCTTTATTATCAGGGTGTCCGAACAACTCTTTAAGAAGCCTCCAGTTGATCCAAAATGCTGCAGCCAGAGTTCTGACAGGTATTGACAAAAGAGATCACATAACTCCTGTAATGGCGTCGCTTCATTGGCTGCCCGTTAAATTTAGAATCATTTTTAAAACCCTTCTTTTGACCTACATGGTCCTCAGAGGCCTAGCTCCATCCTACCTGGAGGAGCTAGTGACACCTTATCAGCCCAATAGACCGCTCCGCTCTCAGAATGCTGGTCTACTTGTGGTTCCCAGAGTTTCTAGGAGTAGAATGGGGGGCCGAGCATTTAGTTACCAGGCCCCCCTGCTATGGAACCAGCTCCCTGTCCAGGTACGGGAGGCTGACTCCATCGCTACTTTTAAGATCAGACTTAAAACCTACCTCTTAAAAAAAAAAGCTTATTGTTGCCAATTCTGTAGTTCCAGTTACTATCATAGATAGACAAATTATCATACTTAGGGGGTTGTCTAATCATTAGGTCACATCTTAGCTATGCTGTTATAGGCCAAGGCTGCCGGGGTCCGGAAACATGATCACCTGACAGGCCTCTGTCACCCCACTGGGTCATGGTTTCCTCTCCTCTCCTCTCCTTTCCTCCTCCTCATCAAGCAGACTACCGTAGTTATGCTGATTCCTGTGTAGTTTTTCTGCTTCTCCCCCCCCCCCCCCCCCTATTCATTTACAGGTATCGCCGCCTTCGGAGCTGCATGATGACCTCCGGCCCGCCCCACTGACCCGTTGTATAGTGTATTTTTGTGTGTGTTTCTGTGCTCTGTGCCTCTCCTCTCCTCTCCTCTCCTCCTCCCTCTCCTCTCTGTCTCTGTCTCTCTCTCTGTCTCTCTCTGTCTCTCTGTCTCTCTGTCTCTGTCTCTGTCTCTGTACCCGGCCATCAGCAGGAGGGTCCCCCTACATGAGCCTGGTCCTGCTCAAGGTTACTTCCTGTTAAAGGGGAGTTATTACTTGCCACTGTTGCTTGTCTGGGGTCAGGCCCTGGGATTCTGGAAAGCGCCTTGAAACAATTTTGATTGTATAGAACGCTATATAAATAAAGATTGCTTTGATTTGACATGGACAGTGTGGCCTATGGCCTTGGCTAGTCCTGCTGTAAATCTTGCGCATGGGTGTTTTGTCCTTCTACTAATGTTTCATGTTTTGTATTGTAACATAGTAACTTCTACTATCTCCCCCCTTTTTTTCTGGAAAAGCACTGCATTTACAATCCCTCCTTTTTCAGAAACATCCAAATAAAAGCCCTAATGTAGTCAGGCGCAGCCAAATGGGTGCCAGATGGCAGTTGCTATTTTAAAGTTATGAATCCTCTGCCTCTTGTGTCCATTTCAAGGAAGCATTGAGATTGCAACCTTGTTCAGTTATCAGCTGTCTCAGCAGAGCAGTTGCTCCTATACAGGGTGCAATATACTGTTGGCTGCAAGGACAAGAAAAGATAACATTTCTTTCACTGTTTCAGGGCATTTGTGATGTAAACACACTTGGATTTTATGTTTACCTTTTAGTTGTTATGTTTAACTTTTAGACTGTTTGCATGGAGAGCTATGAGGACTGAGGGTGTGGCCTGGAGACAGACAGATGCCGTAGTTGCAGCAATGATAATGTGATTTACATGCTGCAACAAAATTGCACCTTCTGGAATGGCTGTGTCTTCCAACAACATTTATAGTCTGATCAAATACTCCTGAGGCCAGGAGGACCTGGTCATATTTCAGGGTAATTTTCCACACTGCACTGTGAATGTTTACATGTTCTGTTCAATAAAAACATGAAAACTTGAAATGCAGCCTGTGTTTGTTTGTGTTTGATGATGTGACTTAGATGAAGATCAGAACATATTTTATGACAAATTTATGCAGAAATCCAAGTAATGCCAAAGGGTTCATATAATTTTTCCTGCAACTGTATGACATAATTATTATTCCTGGAATCCCATCTGCTTTTGCTTTGACATGTGGAGGGAGCCCAGCCATAACAGCCTGCTGGAACATCCCTGACATCACTCCCTGTCCTTTTGGATTTATTCCAGTTTTATCCACTGATCTTCAGTTCTCCTCAAAAATTCTTCAGGTTGCTTCAGATCCAAAAGAGGGATCTGGTCTAGAGAATGTATTTCCCTGATCTCTGTCTGTTCCCACGTCCACCTGTCCTCCCCCTTCTCCTCCCTCTCTACCCATCTGGCCATCAGCAGGATGGTCCCTCTACATGGGCCTGGTCCTGCTCAAGATTTCTTCTATTGAGCAAATTATATTTTCATAACATTGGGCAACAATGTTTTTGCAGCAGGATGCTCCACATGTTATACCGGTCTGTCATGGCTAGTGCCATTTTCTTTGCTGTGGTGTGCTGGGGTGCAGGCATTAAAGCAAAGGATGCCAACAGACTCAACAAACTCATTAAAAAGGCAGGGTCTTTTGTTGGATTTAAACTTGCAAACTTAGACGAGGTGGTGAGGGACAGGATGGTGTTGCAACTGAGGACAATCATGGACAATCCCTCCCACTCCCTCCATAACACAGTGGACAAACTGAGAAGCAGCTTCAGCAACAGACTCCTGTAGCCTCGAACGGTACAGGAAGTCATTCCTGCCGTCCGCCATTAAACTCTATAATTCACCCAAACCAACTCAACAATAATTGTGTAATGTATATGTTGTAATTTTATTTCAATTTTATTCTATATTTATGTATATATGCTTATAATGCTTATAATATAACTCTCTATAATACCCTCTCTCTTTTAGAGATGTTAAAAAAACGTTTTTTTTTTCTTTTTTTTGCCCAGCAATGTCATCTTCATTAATTGTTAACTTGTGAGTATAAATTATTCATTAACTGTGGTTGTCTAATGTTTGGTGTTCATGTACAACAACTACTTAAAGCTCTGTCATGCCTGTGAAGGTTTGCAGTCATCCATTGACTATGACAGACACTGGAAACTATCAGGTAGAACTGATGAAGCCACTTGAGTGAGAGGTGAAATGTCTTCATGGAACTCAAACAGTCCAGTTGCTACGATTCAACAGAATTATTCTGTCCTAGTCAGTTTTGTCACTGTAGCATTCCCATTGTTTGTAGTTTGTGCAAAAGGGATCAGATTGGAACCCTTTGACAATGTGCTCATACCACTTCCCTTCTCTTCTAAATTTTATCCAAGGTAGATTTATTCCTACAATGCCTGTCTGTGCATGTATGTTAGTTAGAAACGTTTGTTACTATTGTGTCCATTAACACCCTTTTTCAGTAATTTGCATTTCACTTAAATTTATAACCGTTGTATGTGTGCTGTTAGCAATTTCCAACTTAATTTCCCATCTACTTGAAATTAAAAGAACATTCTAATAATAAATATATATAATTAGAAATAGAAATCCAGGCATCAAGTCCTGCTGTTGTAACAAAGAGTGTGGTCTGAGCCCAGCTTCACACTCCACCTTATTTATTTCTGCAAAGTTTGCAGTTAAATTACTATAGCCTAAACTATTTACTCTTCAACAGCTTCATCAGTGGCTTGGTCGAACTCATCATCAGAGAAGAGGTCTCCAGAAATGGCTCGGTGGAGCTCTGGCACAAGCTCTACCTCAATGCTTCTGAGCCCTGCCTGGCAAAGCACAAAATACGCAAGTAAATTGTTAACAGATTATTATACATTAATAAATCATAATATATATTTAATTATATCAAATGTTTATTTTAATTTGAACTTTTATCATTAAATTTTACATTATTTGATTTAATGCAACCTTGATATCTTAGCAGGTAGCATGGGTACTAATTACTTTAAACACCTCAGAAATCAAAGATACCAACATACTTGTATTTCACTGGTAGCATTTTTCTTGGTGTGCCGGTGGCCATAATACTCTTCCTGTCTCTTCTTCATCTTCCTATAATAATCTTGGATAAGGAAAGTGGCATAAAACTTGCCCACTGTTACTTCATCATCTGTGAAAATAGAATAGACATGACAAGCTATTAACTTTGGTGAAGTCAATTGATCTGTATTGGCATCATGGGAAAAAAAGCTATTGTTGCATTTCAAAAAGAATCACAAGAATCCTCATATATTCATCCAAAATAGTCAACTTTAATCATCACAGCTATGATCCATGTAAGCTTGTTGTCAGGGTCCTGGGTGTTGTTTTGGTGTTCTATGTTGTTACAGTGCTCTTTAGTTTTCAACCTTCAACCTTTAACTTACCCGAGTGATAAATCTAGGATATATCACTGTATATATATATATATCTGTTATTTGTTAACCCCCGTATCTACTCACTACCCTCAGGCGTGTGTTGGACCACCCAATCCAGAGCAGTGAGGCAGCATCGAAGCTTCTTTCTGTGCAACAAGGGGCTAGTGCTGTGCTTGATTATTTCCATTTCCGGGTCCTTGCAGCCAACAGTGGTTGGAATGACACCGCCCTCTGGGGGAGTTTATATTCAGGGGCTGGCGGAGGAACTAAAAGACTAGGCTGTGGTTGAACCACCAACCCCAAGCCATGTCCCTTCTCCTGAGCCAGGTCCCATCCTATCTCGATCCTGCATCATTGGAGCTGCTTCCTGGCAGGTGAAGAAGAAGGTCATACAGGTGCAGCAATCAACTCCGGACCCTGGGGGCGGTCCACCTCACCAGCTTTTTGTCTCTAGTTCTGCCGGTTCGGATGTCCTACAATGGGCCCATTCTTCCAGACTCACCTACCACCCTGGTCTCTTACGGACTCTGGCATTTCCTTAGGCAATGCTTCTGGTGGCCTTCCATGGATCGAAATGTCAAGGCTTTCATATGGGCCTGTCTGGGGTGTGGAAAAGTCCGTGTGCACAGGAAAAGTCCTCCCACCAACCTCCTCAATCCACCCTGACAACCCTTGGCGCCCCTGGTCACACATTGCTGTGGACTTTGTCACCGGTCCTCCCCCATCGGTTGGGAATAACACCATCCTCACCGTGGGTGATTGTTTTTCCAAGGCTGTCCACTTCGTTCCTCTCCCGAAACTCCCTTCCGCAGCAAAGACTGGGGACCTCCTTGTCCAGCATGTTTTTCGTCTCCACAGTTTTGTGGTGGCCTGAATCCCTGCTTCCTGGAGTTCGTTCCTACCCTGGGCGGAGTATGCCCATAACTCACTGGTCTCTTCTGACACTGGATTGTTGCCCTTCATGACTTCCTTGGGGTACCAACCACCGTTGCTTGAGTTACAGGAAAACTAAGTAGCGGTGTCTTCTGCCCGGGTCAACCTGTGTCATTGCAGAAGTGTGTGGAGGCAGGTCTGTTCTGCCCTTCTGCATTCCTCCCAACAGTCTCAGGAACAAGCCAACCACCACCATATTCCATCCCCTGTCTATCAACCAGGCCAGAAGGTCTGGCTCTCTACAAGGGATCTTCTCCTACAGGAGGACTCCTAGAAACTAAATCCTTGTTTCATTGGACCCTATGAGATCGACCAAATCGTTAGCCCCCATCATTCAGAGTTCATCCCACTTTCCACATTTCTCAGGTCAAGCCATTCTCTGAGTCTGATCTGGTCCCTCTATACGAGCCGCTGCCTCCTCCCCGTGTTATTGATGGTGGCCCAGCCTACACAGTTCACCACACCATCCACCGGTGTGGATGCTGTCTTCAATTCCTGGTGGACTGGGAGGGGTACGGTCCGGAGGAGTGGACATGGATTCCAAGGGCAGAATATCTTGGATGACAGTCTCCTGCGTGATCTTTCCCAGGACCATCGTGACAAGCCCGTTAGGGTGCCCGGAGGCGATCATTGCTAATCAACTGGCTATTTAGGCCCTGGGCTCCTGTTCACCAGTGTTTGATCGTTTTGTCTGTGTTGTGGTAATCATAGAATCAGTTACTTGTCCTTTTGTTTGAGGTTCAAGAGTTGTAGTTGTTTTGTTCTCTGCTCAAGGTCACCACACTTTCCTCCTTTGGACAAGGAATGTGCAGAATCTTTTCCCTATGTCGAGCGTGTTTTTCCCCACTGTTCAAGGCTTCTTCTGGTTTCAATAAACCCTTTTGTGAGACTACTTCCTGTTTGCATTCAGGTCCTGATCAAACTAGATCGTAACACATTAACTGGTGTGTTCTTGCTTAGTTTAGAAGTTGAATGTTCTTATTCAGTCACAATATGACTGCTCATTTTGAGTTTTGAACGACACATGTGCATATTGCAAAGATACTGTAAATTCGTAGGCCTCCAGTGCCTTGTGTCCTTGCAAGATGCTGAAACAGGTAGAGATTGTTCCAAAAACACAAGATGTGTATAGGATGGAACTGGTTGTAAATTTGTCTTACAGTGCATTCCTTAGTGAACATAAAAACTGGCTGTTGGCATTCAGTAGAGAGCATAAGGCGTCATTCCAAGTCCGGAGGGGTCAGAGAAAATTATAGCTGATTTTTATCTATCCTTAAAACCTTAAACTGCTTGAGGGAAAAGGAGAGTAGAGGGATTGTAAAAAAAAGACCCTTCAGCTTAACAAGCTACAAAACACCACCTTCTTCATTTATTTGGAACTAAAATTGGATAAAAACAAATAAGGTGTTTGTTTGCATCATTTTGAATAATTAGATGCTCATTTTATTTAATCTTTATATGGGAAATGTTACATATAAAGATTAATTTAATTGATTTCCACCATGCCCAAACCTATGTTTATCTAATTATGGGTTGACTGTTCCATTACTTGAGTACTGTAAGCTTGTTATAAAAATATACTATAATACTACTATTATACATTCAATTTACAGTCTACTCGACTGTTCATTTATGCTCCTTCCGTTCTTAAAATGCCTTTTGGTAATACACACAAAACCACAGATAAACACTATGTGATTGATTTGTTTTTTAATAAAAAAAGCTGTAGATACCAGATTTTTAAGGTCTGCCAAAAAAAACGTCATAAAAACATAAAAACTGACCTCCAATAGGTGGGATGACTTGATCCAGTAATTTCATACTCGTCCGCTTCCAAATCTTCTTGATGATTCCCCTCAGCTCTTCATTAGCTTGTTCAAAATTACCTGACCATTAGAGGTACAAAAAGGTGAAGAAAATCATTATACTGTTGGTCCTATCACAATACAATAAAAACAGCAATCAGGCCATGCACCACACAGTGCTTTGGCCATAATTACTACAGTTCAAAGCTAGAGTTATTAATTTCTTCAGAATGCTGTGCAGATAAAAATCATGCCTTCTGAGATTTGTAGGGGGCTGATGTATATCGTTTATTCTCTTTATTTTTATCTTTTGACATGTATCTTTTGATATGATTAATATACTCAGTACCATCAGTATAATCAATTAATCAATCAATCAATCAATCTTTATTTATATAGCGTCTTATACAATCAAAATTGTAAAAAGGAGAGGAGAGGAGAGGAGAGGAGAGGAGAGGAGAGGAGAGGAGAGGCATAGAGCACAGAAACACACACAAAAATACAGTATACAATGGGTCAACGGGGCCGGAGGTCATCATGCAGCTCCGAAGGCGGCGATACCTGTAAATGAATAGAAGGGGGTGGGGGGGCAGAAAAACTACACAGGAATCAGCATAACTAGTCTGCTTGATGAGGAGGAGGAAAAGTGAGGAAAGGAGAGGAGAGGAGAGGAAACCATGACCCAGTGGGGTAACAGAGGCCTGTCAGGTGATCATGTTTCCGGACCCCGGCAGCCTTGGCCTATAACAGCATAGCTAAGATGTGACCTAACGATTAGACGACCCCCTAAGTATGATAATTTGTCTATCTATGATAGTAACTGGAACTATAGAATTGGCAACAATAAGCTTTTTCAAAGAGGTAGGTTTTAAGTCTGATCTTAAAAGTAGCGATGGAGTCAGCCTCCCGTACCTGGACAGGGAGCTGGTTCAATAGCAGGGGTGCCTGGTAGCTAAATGCTTGGCCCCCCATTCTACTCCTAGAAACTCTGGGAACCACAAGTAGACCAGCATTCTGAGAGCGGAGTGGTCTATTGGGCTGATAAGGTATCACTAGCTCCTCCAGGTAGGATGGAGCTAGGCCTCTGAGGACCTTGTAGGTCAAAAGAAGGGTTTGAAAAATTATTCTAAATTTAACGGGCAGCCAATGAAGCGACACCATTACAGGAGTTATGTGATCTCTTTTGTCAATACCTGTCAGAACTCTGGCTGCAGCATTTTGGATCAACTGGAGGCTTCTTAAAGAGTTGTTTGGACACCCTGATAATAAAGAATTACAATAGTCCAGCCTGGAAGTAAGAAAAGCATGAACTTTTCAGCATCATGCCGCGTCAGTAGCTTCCTAATCTTTGTGATGTTCCTCAGGTGAGAAAAGGCACTTCTAGAGACTAATTTAATGTGTGAGTTGAAGGAGAGATTTTGATCAAAAGTTACTCCTAGATTCCTCACAGAGAGACTAGATGTTAATTAATGAGATACCATCTAGAGTGATCATATGATCTAATCTATCCCTGAGAGGTTCAGGACCAAACACCATGACCTCAGTTTTTTCCTGGGTTAAGGAGGAGAAACCATCCCTTGCATTTATGGATTGCCCAAGATCCACAAACCAGGGACCCCTCTCAGACCCATAGTAAGTAGCATCAATTCTGTAACATACAACATTTCCAAATACTTGGCCTCCATCTTGTCTCCCATGGTTGGCAACACCCCACACCACATCAAAAACTCCCAAGACTTTGCTCAAAAGGTCAGTGGACTCACACTACTTCCAGAAGAGACTATGGTATCTTACGATGTCACGTCACTCTTCACGTGCATCCCCACCGCCAGCGCCATAGACACCATCCACAAGCACCTTCTATTGGACAAGAATCTTCCAGAAAGAACAACCTTAACACCGGCCCAAATCTGCACCATGTGTTTGAACACATGGTGGACCTGTGTTTGAACACCACCTATTTCCAATACAGAGAAGGCTTCTACAGGCAGAAACATGGCTGTGCCATGGGCTCACCAGTATCCCCCATAGTTGCCAATCTATACATGGAGAAGGTGGAATCCCAGGCCCTGACATCCTTCACAGGAACTGTGCCAAGCCACTGGTTCAGGTATGTGGATGACACCTGGGTCAAAATTCAAACACAAGAATTGGAAGCGTTCTCCGATCACCTCAACAAAACAGACCAGCATGTAAAATTCACCCGGGAAGATACAAAAGGAAACAGTCTGGCCTTTCTGGACTGCGCAGTCAAGATCACTGAGGACAGAAATCTCACCATCGAAGTCTACAGAAAACCTACACATACCGACCAGTACCTTCAGTTTGACTCTCACCACCCACTTGAACACAAGTTGGGAGTGATCAGAACTCTCCAACACCGGGCCAGAGAAATACCCACCACATCCCAAGGCAGAAAGAAGGAACAGGACCACATTAAGACAACTCTCAAAACATGCGGCTACCCAGACTGGGCCTTCACCAAAACCTCAAGAAATCGAGACCCCAGCAAAGGAAAGGAGGAGAGAAACAAACGCCGCAGCGTTTCGATCCCCTACGTGTCCGGAGTCTCTGAGAAGTTTAGGAGGATCCTCCAGAAACACGACATACCGGTCTCAGACAGAGGTTAGTACACCCAAAGGACAAGACACCAAGACCCAAACAAAGTAATGTTGTTTATGCTATACCGTGCCAGGAGAAATGCAAGGAACTGTACATTGGGGAAACCAAACAACCTCTCCACAGAAGAATGGCACAACACAGACGCGCCACCTCTTTGGGTCAGGATTCAGCAGTCCACTTACACCTAAAGGTGTAAGCTGGTTTGAAAGGGGTGTCAAGGAAGCTATCCATGTCAAATTGGAAAAACCATCCTTAAACAGAGGTGATGGGCTGAGGCACTTCCTATCACCCACATACAATGCAGTCCTTCACTCCTTCCAACAGCAAAACAAACATTCACACCATTCCAGGAGATCCAGTGACTCACCACCATGTGATCCAGCAGACAAAGGGGAGACACCTCAACCGAAACTAGGTGAACGATCCGACCAACGACCCTGCTAACGACTCTCAGGTGACCACCCAGATCACTAGCATGCAGATGGTCCCCAGGGGCTATATATTTTCAAGCTCAAACATAAATAAATGAGCTCCTGTTTGTCTCTGCTCTTACAAGATCCAATGTGACTGAGCTTGTTGTAGAAATTGCTCCGCTGTCTGTGCATGGAACAAAATCACTGCTGGTCAACAAAGGATTCTGCCTTTTGACTCATCCTCCAATCATGAGGGTTTACTCCAATCTTTAAAATGAATGCATTCTAATGTATTTGTAGTCAATAAAATATTAATGCAACAAGACATATTTGTCCATTTATTTATTAAGATGTCTAATGAGCACTCAGTTCCAACTTAAAGAGAAATTTGAATTCTACCACCCAAATCAATGGTCAGACTGATGTCAGTGGTTTGACCAATCATGCAGAATGCAGTAAAAAAAAACTGCAGAAAATCAGAGGAGGTGCGCTCCCTGGTATAATTCACACATTAGGACCCTCAAGCAGAAAACGCAAAGGATAGAAAGGAAATTATATTCTTGTAAAATAGTTAAATACCATTTAGCCTGGAAAGACTGTCTGGTACTTTATAAAAAAGGCCCTCCATGAGGCCAGAAAAGCTTATGCTTTCTGGTAAATGCTTATTTTTTTAATTGAAAACCAGAAAAATTCCAGGTTTCTTTTCATCAGTGTGAAGACTTCATGAGCTTCTTCCCTGATAAAGTTCTGACTATTAAAGAAAAAGATAATCAGGCATCCCAACAGCTACTAGACAATCGCCAGATGTGCTGTGTGAACAGGGTTTCCAATGAGCACATAAACTTCTTAAACTCCTTCACCCCTATATATTTTTCTGAGGCGTCTTCACAGAAATCCAAGTCCACCACGTGTCATTTAGATCCCATCCCAACACACCTGTTGAATGATGTTTTACCAATGATAGGCAGCTCTATTCTGGACCAGATCAATTGTTCCTTACTGACACGTTATGTACCCCGGTCCTAGAAGGTAGTAATGATTAAACCATTGCTCAAAAAACCATCACTGGATCCTGATGTGTTAGTAAATTATAGGCCTGTATCCAACCTTCCTTTTATCTCTAAAATTCTTGAGAAGGTGGTGGTGACTCAAATACTGGAGCACCTGCAGAGGAACAGCCTTTTTGAAATTTTTCAGTCAGGCTTTAGAGCTCACCACAGCACAGAAACAGCACTTATTAAAGTTGATAAGGATCTTCTTATAGCTTCAGATCACAGACTGGTTTCTATGCTGGTTCTGCTGGACCTCATTGCTGCTTTCACCTTGTACATGCTTCCCTTAGGAAACATTTTTCAACAGCATGGAGTAAATTTTCGTTGTTATGCTGATGACGCAGCTAGATTAATCCATGAACCCAGAGGAGCCAGGCGGACTATTGTCATTTTTTATTATCAGGATGTCCAAACAACTCTTTAAGAAGCCTCCAGTTGATCCAAAATGCTGCAGCTAGAGTGCTGACAGGTATTGACAAAAGAGATCACATAACTCCTGTACTGTGTCTCTTCATTGGCTGCCCATTAGATTTAGAATAATATTCAAAATTCTTCTTCTGATCTACATACAAGGTCCTCAGAGGCCAAGCTTTATCCTACCTGGAGGAATTAGTCCCAATAGACCACTCTGTTCTCAGAATGCTGGTTTACTTGTGGTCCCCAGAGTCTCAGAAGGTAAAATGGGGGGCTGAGCATTTAGCTATCTGGACCCCCTGTTGTGGAACCAGCACCATGTCCAGGTACGGGGGGTTGACTCCATCTCTACTTTTAAGATTAGACTTAAGACTTCCTCTTTGAAAAAGCTTATAGTCAGTAATTCTGTAGATCCAGCTACTATTCTAGTCAGACGAATTATCCTATTTAGAGGGTTTTCTAATTGTTAAGTTAACATCTTAGTTATGCTGCTATAGGCAGAGGATGCCGGGGTCCAAAGTCATGGCTTCCTCTCCTCTCCTCTCTCTCCTCTCCTCTCCTCTCCTCTCTCTCCTCTCCTCTCCTTCTCTGCATCCATCTACAGGTATCACTGCCTTTATAGCTGTTTTCTGACCTGCTGATATTGAACCCCGCTGACACTCTCAACTCCTACACTAGCACTTTGTTATAATTAATGTACCTGTCTACCCAGCTGGTCTTTAGCAGGACAGTCCCACTACATGAGCCTGCTCAAAGTTTCTTCTTGTTAAAGGGGAGTCTTCCCAAGAAAAACTAAGATCAGCCAAGGATATTTGTAGAATTTAAAAAAGCTAAATAACGCTGTGAAGAGAGAGAATTATGTGTTACCCATTATTAATGTCATCTTGCCAAAACTACCACGTGTCAAGGTGTTTTCCCTTTGGGATGCAGCCAGTGGTGTCTGGCAGATACCCCAAGATAATATAAGACTGTCATTTAGTTTTACAAGTCCACCTGAACTTTTTGAGAAAGCTTTAGACACTCTCAAGAACAAAGTTCTGTTAGCTTTTGCACAACACCAGTGATTAAACATGCATGACTAGTGGCAGACTTGTGAAGCTGCCCAACAGATATGGAGAGTATGTGACGTTGTTAGATCACTGCTTGCACTGAAAGTGGCAGAATAAAGCACTGCAGCTATGATTGATTGATTGATTGATTGATTGATTGATTGATTGATTGATTGATTGATTGATTGATTGATTGATGCCATCTGGTAGTCTACCAAGATAACCTTTAGTAAAGAGATGTCATGATAAAGCTATTCAGAATGAGTAAAAAAGGGATTTAAAGTGAAAATACTTTTTGGAAAAAGAGAGTGCAACTGTTTTATTTAAAATATAGAAATGTTTTGTTAAAAGGTTCCTGGCAAAATATGTATAAGTAATAGGTTTCAGAGGAGTTGTGGTTACAGACAAAATTCTATTGTAAAATTATTTTTGACAGTGAACAATTAATTATGCATTAGTAGAAGCCAAAATTATGGCTCATCTGCAATTAGATTCACTCCACAACCCTACCTTCTGTCTTTATTTTCAAGGCAGTTCTTACAAGTGCAAATAGTGTTGCATTGAAGGTAACTGTTCCATCACTGTTGAGAGGCATGTTCATTGAGACCAACCTCTGGGAAAACAAAAACACCATAAAAACACATAAATACTTATGCCAAGTTTAGAAAATGTGTTTTTATTATTATTTTGAATAACTACTGCAATAACTGTAACCATTTTAACCTTATTGATCTATAAATTGCAGGACAGATTTCATATCCATATATTTTTCTGATTTGTTTCATGAACTGATTCATTTTTAATTTTAATGTCTGTGGCTAAATTTAATTTCTCCAAGAACAAGAATAGCGTGGAAAAGATTTTCAGTCTTTTCTCTTTGACCTACTTTTGCTATTATCTACCAATTACGTCAAGTGTTTCTCAACATTTATTGATGTTTATTTATGCTCAGCTGCCACATAGTTCAAAAATATCTGCACCTTGTGGTTGGACCTACGGTATTACTTTTCTTGTAGCCTTCATTATTTCTTCTATTTTGTGAATTGGTAAGATACACATATTACCAATTCACATTATATATATATATATATAGAGAGAGAGAGAGGGGGGGGGGGGGGAGAGAGAGAGAAAGACTTTAATATGCTAAATAGGTCAGGAGCTAATTTTCTCACCTTGCAGGCAATGCGATGAGGACAGAACTTTCCAAAACCTAAAGGAGGAGGTATTCTCCGAAGGAGTGTGACAACATCAAGATGCTTAATACGTCCCCTGTAATTGGGCAAAAAATATAACACAAATCCCACTGTTGTAGGAAACTGAATAGACAACAAATTACAAAGTGTCCAGAATCTAAAGATAAAATTTGATTTAATGTGACATTAAATGTCATTACTGCTTTTGAAAAGGTTGAGCTTGATAAAAGGTGTCATTAATTGTGTCAGTAATATGCATTTTAAAATTTAAAATGATATGTAGAACTTTGGCTCAATATTATCATAGGTTTAATACAAAAGGAATCTGAAAAAATTGAGTCTTCCTCAGAAATAAATACACATCATAGCACAAGAGTCCCATAACTTATATACAACTTCTACAAGGGGAAAAAACAAATTTGGGAAAGGTCTTTTAGTGGAATTTGTAAGTTATCTAGCAACTAAAACAGACCTATCTGTCACAGCTGCGGGCAACCCCGCCCGAGTCCTCTTTCGCCCCACGCACCTGTGGCCAATCAGCACCATCACGAGCCCCTTTTAGTTCCCTGCACTATGCTGCCTCCCTGCCAGATTGTCCTCTGTGGTTCACATGACTCTCCAGCGTTTTCCTGCCTGCCGGTCTGCCTGGTCTCGACCCTGCCTGTCCCCAACGATTCCATCCTGCCTGCTCCCCAGTAAACCCAACTGCCTTCTGTTCCTGACAATAAAGCGGTGTTCAACCGAACTCTGGTGTCGCTCTTGGGTTCTCGTCTGGTCCCTGACACCTATCCAAAATGCTATAAGCTGTTTTGGCATCAAATCTAGTTGTACAATAAATATTATTTTAGTCACATTATGAAAATTAATCCACAACACAGCACTTGAATTGTGAGTAGACACAAACCAATTTTTGGCAATCTGACCAATTTTGAGGACCTAATTACTATTAATTAATGGTAACAACACCAAGTCACTATCATGATAAGCTGGTTTTACAGAGAAATGGAAATTTTGAAATGCTTCCTTCCACAGGAAGGTTAACACCTAGTTCAACCAGCTAAGGCACATCCAAGTTCTTGGACATAAATCACATATAAAACTCTTACGTGGCTTCTGGATCATATTCTGCCCAGATTTTCTTGAATTCATCCAAGTGCTGGGGACCGAGAATAGACCAGTCACGCGTCAAGTAGTCAAAGTTATCCATGATGACTGCCACAAACAGGTTAATGATCTGCAAAAATCAAGTTTGAAGTGATTGTCTTGGTCCAAATACAATGCTAGTTACACTTTAGTACTGTGCTATAAACTATTATGAAAAAAATGTTTTCTGTTTTCAAATAATTTATAAATATGCTACTAACATTTTACTTTTGGCTAAACTCCATCTGTATTCAAAGTACTGCCTTATTTCTGCAGTTTACAAAGAAACCAGCAAGATATCAGTAGAACACCACACTAAAGTAATAATAATTTTAAAAAAATCTCATTTCTATGGCAGGGACTTTAAATCACTACTGATCTTGATTGCATCAGAAATAACTTTTTTTAAAATAGTTTTTAGATATTCTGACATGTATATTGCATACACCCTCTGTACTATGTACAGATATACAAGGGCTGATTATCCATTTATCTTGGATTATTGTATATATACATCCTTTTTTTATTTGTATATTTTCTATTATCTCAAATTTAATTTATTTAATTTTTTCTGCGTGCTTTTGTTGCTGCTGTTGCGCTGTAAATTTTCTCATGTGGGACAAATAAAGTTAAATCTGAATCTGAATCTGAAGTGGAATGTCTATTATGATTCTCAGTCATCCAGGTCATACATATCCGAATAAGATCCCTGCACTATAAAGAAAAATGTTATTTCTGATGCAATCAAGAACAGTATTTGGATAATCCAGGGAAATAATATTGCATTTACCAGAAAGGCGCAAAGCATGTAGAAGCTCATGAAGTAAATGATGGCAAAGTTGGATCCACAGGTGTACTCTTCCCCAGGTAGGTAGTCTGACTTTGGATCACATTTTTTCCCATACATGCATGCCAACATTACTTCATGCCATGCTTCCCCTGTAGCACATCTAAACATCAACCACATCAGAAATCAGTTCAGCATCAAAAGTTACTGTAATTTTGACTGTGATTTTAGATAAAGTCTTTTTTTGAACAGGACAAAAATATCAATAAACATTACATTCTAAGCAAGGGAATGTATTATTTAGAGCCAACAAAGCCTAAGAAATTGACATTTAAAAAAGATCAGAGGGGCTCAACAACCTGAATAACAGTAGAACAGCTTGTGGGAATGTCTGGAAGTTGTTGTTCCTATTAATGTATGTACCATCGACAACAGCTATTTTACCAAATATCTGAAAAAATATTCAAGTGGGAAATAAAAATACACATCAAATCAGAAATGTACATTAATATATGCTTTTACAATGGTTTGTAGATAGATTATAGTCAAATAATTAGTTGTTACAATCTATATTATCAATCTTTCTACCAAGCATCTAGAATAGTTTACACTAAATGTGATCAGGTCATCATTTTGTATGTTTCTGTGTGCATGTATACCTGCATTCCAACCACAGCATATATAAAGAACAGCATCAGAATCAGCAAGGCCACATAAGGAAGCGCCTGCAATAAATAATAATCACAAGCAAATTCACAAAATTATCATGTTGTTTTTTGTTCTGTATGCCTTTCCCCTCTATTTCTGCATTTTCTTCCCCTGGCAGCTTGAGAGTGGCAGTGTGGCCATCTTCTAAATCCCTGCAACAAGGTCACCTTGCATTGGTTTTCATTCGCTGTGGGTTAATTGACTGCAGCTGACACAATCCTGTGCCAGATTGTTACAAAATTATACTAATGTCCTCTTGTGTTTTCCTCTATAGAGTTTTATGCACTTTTAAGCCTGCTCATAATTTTTTTTATTCAAATATCTCTTTGGATTAATATTTGTTGTTTTTTCCCCTGCACACCCCTTTATAGATTATTATTACAATTCCATATTGTTCTTTTGAGCATATTTCACAATCCAAGCCCAAACAATAAACAAGCAGTAAACAAACAAACAAACAAACAAACCTCGGAATGAGCTGAACCATAAATGATAGAGTCATACTGGCTTGGACATTTCCCGGGACAACAAGGTCCGCGTCAGGGGTCGGGGAACCAGGGCTACCTGATGTCAAATTGGCTACTGGAGCAAGGCATTCATGAAGCAGGGCAGAGAACCTGGTACTGATGGAGTGTTACTATGGGAGTAACACCAGTGAGAAAGGGTACATGCAGATGATGTGGAAGAAATGGTTGCTTCAAAACTCCACATCCTTACTGACTAAGAAGCAGCTCGTGAAGAAGCAGCTCAGTGTTGGAATATCTATAATACTGTAAGATGCTATCACAGCTAGAGATAGATTAGGTACAGTGTTTTACCCCATCCATGGTACAAATATGCTACAGCAAGGGGGAGCCAGGACATCAGTTCAGCTTGGGGGTGGTTTCACCATCACCCCCAAGTATTGCGATTGCGTACAAAGCCCCAGTGACAGACAGACTCAACACAAGGGCAACTGACCTGAGAGAGAGAATCATGAAGTCCTGGGGGAACTCAGCTACCTCCCTGCCAAGGCTAACAAACAAAGTACCAGACCAATCTCTACTGGATGATTTGAGCACGGCACTGTCAACCATCCCTACCACTACCATCACTGAGACCAATCAGCTGATGAATGCAGCGGCAACGGTAATCCTACAGATGTTTGGCTATAAGATGAAGAGCATGAACAGCCATAAGGAGCAAATGGCCCCATGGAGGAGAAGGCTAGAGGAAAAAATCATGGTAACACGGAGAGAAGTCAGCCTCCTAACAGAGCTAAGTAGAGGTGTGAATCCAAGGACAGAGCGGCCCAAGAAGTACAACAAACTGTCCATACCTGAGGCACTGGAGACTGCTAAGCAAAAGCTCACAGCCCTGGCTACCCGACTAAAGAGGTTCACAAGAGAAGTAGAGGCAAGGAGAATAAACAAGGTGTTCTTCACCAATCCAGCCAAGGTCTGTTCTCAATGGCAGGGCAACAAGATGACAATAGCTCCCCAGGGCTGAGGCTGAGCAATACTGGAAGAGTATCTGGGAGAAAGAGGCAACACACAACACTAATGCCCAATGACTCAAGACCTACAGACAGAGCACAGCTTCCAACTTCCAAAACAAAGACCCAGCAGTCAGCACCTTAGCAAACATCCAAACAGGAGTGTCCAAAATGAAGAGCTGGACAGCACCATAGGATTCACGCCTACTAGCTTAAGAAGCTGACTACACTCCATGATTGTCTGCTTGCACTGAAAGTGGCAGAATAAAGCACTGCAGCCATGATTGATTGATTGATTGCACAAATGCTGCCAGACATTCCTGCCAGCTGCTAAGATCGGGGAACCACCCAGAGTGGTTAACCCAGGGCCAGACAGTCCTCATAATGAAGAACCCCCAGAAGGGCACAATACCATCCAACTACCGGCCTATAACCTGCCTCAGCACCACATGGAAGCTCCCATCAGGCATAATAGTGGCTAAGATCAGTAGGCACATGGATCAATACATGAGCAGAGCACAGAAAGGCATAGGTAACAACATCAGAGGTGCCAAGCACCAGCTACTGGTTGACACGGCAATCACACCAGGATGTAGGATGCAGCACACCAACCTTGGCACTGCCTGGATTGATTACAAGAAAGCTTATGACTCAATGCCACACACATGGATACTGGAGTGCCTAAAGCTATATAACATTATCAGGCGAGGCATAGATGGCAGGTAAGGCATACATGGAGTGGCATAACCAGGTGGTGGGCATAGTGTACAGGAACATCTGCACTGAGTATGGACTGGAGGTCCCAGGGTCCAGGTGGTAGACACCCCCAAAGTGCTGTAGAACAAGCAGGCCAAGATTCTATGGGACCTCCAGATCCAGAACTGACAAGATGGTCGTGGCCAATCAGCCTGACATAGTGGTGGTAGATAAACACCAGAAGACAGTGGTGGTGATAGATGTAGCAATCCCAAGTGATAGCAATATCAGAAAGAAGGAGCACGAGAAGCTGGAGAAGTACCAAGGGCTGACAGAAGAGATTGAGAGAATGTGGGGTGTGAAGGCAACAGTGGTCCCAGTAGTGATTGGGACACTAGGGGCAGTAACGCCCAACCTAATTAGATGGCACCAACAGATACCAGGAACCACATCAGAGATCTCTGTCCAGTAGAGCGCAGTCCTAGGAACAACTAAGATCCTGCACGAAACCCTCAGACTCCCAGGCCTCTGGTAGAGGACCAGAAGCTGAAGGAGGGGCCACCCAGGCGGGCGAGGAAGAGATTTTTATATATATTCCAATGACACTAATTGCATGTTGATTCTGAATGCACTTTTCTTTTCATTGTAATGTAGATGAAATATTTTACACATAGATATCTGTATTTCCTCAGCAAATTAATACATAAACATGTGATACCACAATTTTGCTCATGGTCACTACTAACCTGGAGAGATTTTATGAAGGTCCACAAAAGATTACGTATTCCCTCTGAGCGATTTAGTAGTTTCACAAGGCGCATGACTCGAAAAAGTCGAAAGAAGGTGACTGATACACTCAGATTTTCAGAAGACTAAAAAGAGAAAATTTGGCATAAGAGTCTGCTAATTGCTAAATTTCAATATACTTGTGAATGTCTATGTGTTAGGTTCTAACTTACCGCAATTGCCTGCATCGGGTCTACTTCCTGCAAACATAAATGCTTTAGTTTTAGATTTGTATATTTCCCTGCTATATACCAGTTCTCACAGTATTATGCCAGCCCAATCATATTATATGGTACATGTAAGTGCTGAAAATGTGAATGTTAAACATAGGCAAGCATACTCTCTCCTCTGCACCCCAGTTGAAATATAGTAATTGCAAAAGCAAATAGATTTTTTGTAGTTTATAAGAAAGAAAATCAAATGTTCATTTGTTTTTATAGTTTATACAATGTTCACAAAATGTATGGCTTGATATTGCCACGCTGCATTATTAAATTAATGAGTTATTTAACGCCCCAGTTTATTGCATTGCATGTTTGCATGTCTTCCTATCTTCTCTCAGGTGAGTGTTTGATGTAATTCTTGCCTTCCTCTGTAGTGTTGTCTATTGTTGTCCGACCTCACGACCCACTCAATTTTTAGTTCTATATCTTCAGTATAAAAAAACATAACAATTATGTATTTATAATGTATTTGTTACATGTGTCTTTTCGGCTCCTTATTCTTGCCCTCCCCTTTTCACCCTATCTCTTGCTCCAGGGGTCCCCATGAGAATGGACCTGTTGAGTTTCTTCCTGTTCCTGTTTTTGGTTTTTTTGCCGCTGATGCTTAGTTGGAGATTAAGCTTTGGTTTTCTGTTCATGCCTTGAGATAATTTCAATTGTATCAGGCAACATATACGTAAAGTGGAATTGAACTCATTCAAAAGTAATGAATGTACTTCACTACTCAATGTACTTTCTCAAAAACGGCTTAATAAAAAAGGTGTTTTTCTTTAGTCAATCTATAGTAGTCTACAATTGTTCATGGGAAAGGTAAATGGGCAGGAAACAGTTGAGACCTATACAGTGTAATATGTGAATACTAAGAACTCGGGCGAATAGTTACATTACAGCCTTGGAGGCAGTATAGCCCTCCAGAGGAGGCGAGTGCTGCCTGTCAAAGGAAAAAGACAAATTCAATAGTTAATGAGGGGAAAGAGAGTAAAAGAGAGAAAAATAACAGTACTTACATTAATTTCACTCAGTATCACATCGACAACACTTCCAATGACAATAACAAAGTCAAAAACGTTCCAGGGGTCTCCAAAGTAACCCTGCAGAGCAGAAAAACATGAGACATTGTATGGGTGAATTAGAACTTGTAATTCTCACTGGGGTTGTTTCATCTCAAGTAATAATGGAGGTTATACATCTTTAAGTTATCTTCAATTACTTCAATGCCATTTAAAATGTTTTTATGCATATGTTTACATCAACAGTGTGAACTATAAAACTGTGTATGTATACTATGTCTGAAATACTTGGATAAGGAATGAAGTCAACAGATTTATCTTAATATGATCTGTTTTGTTGATAGCTATAAAAAAAATCTGTCATTGTGCCGACACTAACCTTAGCTTTAAATGCCATTAGTTTAAGAACCATTTCCACGGTGAAAAGTACAGTGAAAATCACATTTAGCATATCAGACAGGTGGGTAACATGGTCTGATTGGTTGCAGTGCTGTGGGTTAAACAGAGTAAAGATGATAAAACACATCTTTTGAATACAGGAACCTTTATAATGTATTTTTCTTATACTATATATTTGTTTCCATACCTGCATTCCCAGACACATGGTGTTCAGCATAATAAGAAGGAACATAAGGTACTCAAAGTAACAGGAGGTGACAATGTACCACACCTGGTACTGGTAGGGATTCTTAGGAATATAACATCTCAGTGGACGAGCCTTAAGTGCATACTGCACACACTGGCGCTGGAAGGGTTATAAAAAGGTTTGCAGTTAAAAAACTATTCAGAGTATAAAAGATCACATTGTAGCTTCCTGAACATAAAAATAAACAGAAAACGTAATTCATAATATTTTTGTGTGTGTAATTATTTGTCTTTGTTAAAGTGCAATATTTATTATATTATAGCTTTCCATTTAGTTGCCAGTGTTGCTCTGTTTCCAAGCAAAATTGCTCTTTTTTTTATCTTGAGTACTTTTCAGGGCCACAGGGAGGGGTAATTGCTCTCTCATTCTCTGTTCTTTCTTTTATCTTTCTCCTCATCTTGTATTTCATTCCCCATGTCCCTTTGTTTTTTAGCATTCTGCAAGGATAAAAGCCGTGCTCTCCTCATTTCAAATTATGACTTTTCAAGTCTGGTGATCCAAAATGCCACAGCTAGAGTTCTGACAGGTATTGACAAAAGAGATCGCATTACTCCTGTACTGGCGTCTCTTCATTGGCTGCCCGTTAAATTTAGAATAATTTTTAAAATCCTTCTTCTGACCTATAAGGTCCTCAGAGGCCTACCTCCATCCTACTTGGAGGATTTAGTGACACCTTATCAGCCCAATAGACAACTCCGCTCTCAGAATGCTGGTCTACTTGTGGTCCCCAGAGTCTCTAGTGGTAGAATGGGGGGCCGAGCATTTAGCTACCAGGCCGCCCTGCTGTGGAACTGCATGATGACCTCCGGCCCAGCTGACCCGTTGTATAGTGTATTTTTGTGTGTGTTTCTGTGCTCTGTGCCTCTCCTCTCCTCTCCTCTCCTCTCCTCTCCTCTCCCTCTCCTCTCCCTCCTCCCTCTCCTTCTCCTTCTCCTCTCCTTTCCTCTCCCCCTCCTTCTCCTTCTCCTTCTCCCTCTCCTCTCCTCTCCTCTCCTCTCCTCTCCTCTCCCTCTCCTCTCCTCTCCTCTCTCCCTCTCCTCTTCCTTTCCTCTCTCTTTACCCAGCCGGCCATCAGCAGGAGGGTCCCCCTACATGAGCCTGGTCCTGCTCAAGGTTTCTTCCTGTTAAAGGGGAGCTTTTCCTTGCCACTGTTGCTTGTCTGGGGTTAGGCCCTGGGATTCTGGAAAGCGCCTTGAAACAATTTTGATTGTATAAGACGCTATATAAATACCCCTCCCTGGGCTGCCACCTTATCGTGGTGGAGGGTTTGCGCGTCCCAATGATCCCAGGAGCTCCGTTGTCTGGGGCTATATGCCCCTGGTAGGGCCACCCATGGCAAACAGGTCCTAGGTGAGGGACCAGACAAAGCGTAGCCCAGGACCCCCTAATGATGCTGAACAACATTGGTGCCAAGTTTCCCTTGCCCGGATGCGGGTCACCGGGGCCCCCTCCTGGAGCCAGGCCTGGGGGTGGGGCACGTTGGCGAGCGCCTGGTGGCCGGACCTCTGCCCATGGAGTCCGGCCGGGCGCAGCCCGAAGAGGCAACATGGAACCCCCTTCCCGTGGGCTCACCACCTGCAGGAGGGGCCAAGGGGGTCGGGTGCATTGTGTTTTGGGTAGCAGCCGGAGGCAGGGACCTTGGCGGTCTGATTCCCGGCTGCACAAACTGGCTCTAGGGACATGGAATGTCACCTCTCTGGTGGGAAAGGAGCCTGAGTTGGTGCGCGAGGTTGAGAAGTTCCGACTAGATATAGTTGGCCTCACCTCGACGCACGGCAAGGGCTCTGGAACCAGTCTTCTTGAGAGGGGTTGGACTCTCTACCACTCTGGAGTTGCCGATGGCGAGAGGCGACGGGCAGGGGTGGCAATTCTGGTTGCTCCCCAGCTCAGTGCCTGTGTATTGGAGTTTACCCCGGTGGATGAGAGGGTAGCCTCCCTTCGCCTTCGGGTGGGGGGACGGATCCTGACTGTTGTTTGTGCCTATGGTCCAAACAGCAGTTCAGCGTATCCACCCTTTTTGGAGTCCTTAGAGGGAGTGCTGGAGAGTGCCCCTTCTGGGGCTCCCTCGTCCTCCTGGGTGACTTCAATGCTCACGTTGGCAATGACAGTGTGACCTGGAGAGGTGTGATTGGGAAGAACGGCCCCCCTGATCTGAACCCGAGTGGTGTTTTGTTGTTGGACTTCTGTGCTCGTCTCAGATTGTCCATAACGAACACCTTGTTCAGACATAAAGGCGTCCACATGTGCACTTGGCACCAGGACGCCTTAGGCCGCAGATCGATGATCGACTTTGTGGTTGTGTCA